>NC_068361.1:92340526-92653026 GCF_020536995.1 Dreissena polymorpha | reverse complement strand
CGATAAAACACGAGATTCAGTCTCTTTCTGAACTCTCTGATGGAAAACGAGATCAGGAGATTCGTTACAAGCAGCTTATTATGTGCGCTATTCACGATGGCGAAACTGTGAAGTATTATTGTGAAAACTGCAACGTCCCCATATGCAGAGAGTGTCAGTTGGAACTACACGTTGGCCACACATGCGCAAATGCAAAGGATTCGCAACTTTCTAGGCGTAAAGCGGTTGCAAACATGTTAGTGAATGTCCAACAGAAGATTGAAGCCTTGAGAAAAATTGCTGAACATGTTGACTCTACTGTTTTAGATATCGATAAACGAGAAAAAGATCTTATCGAGGGCGTTGAAAAAACAGTGAAGAAGCTCGTGGATCAAATAGAAAGAGAGAAGGCCGATATATTAAAATCTTTAAAAAGGACGATGGACGAACAACGTGATGCCTGTGCGACTAGAAAGCAGCAGATTAACACCATATCCGATATTATGGAAGGCAATATATCGTTCTGTAACGATATTGTAAAGAATGGGAAAGATGTTGAAGTCTTGTTTCTTGAAAAGTCACTGAGACGTCGGCTAATGGATCTTCAAGCGAAGAACATTACCAGCCTAACCGTTAAGTGGCATCCGCCGGATATAAGGTTCAGGAACGTGTTTCTCACGGTGGACCGTATCGGACTGTTTGATTTGACACTTGCTCGAGAATTCAACCGGCGACCGGAACCACCACTGAAATTCGGCGCCCGTCACGTGGCCGGATTTAAGCTGGTTCGGCGTATCAACGCCACCATTCCGCGAGAGGACAACTCGGAGTGCCGGGCAACTGGTCTCGCCTCGCTCTTCGGCGATCATTTCGTTGTCGGCGACCAGGAAAACCGGAAAGTAAAAATATTCACGCGACTTGGCCATTATGTTGAGACTATCGCGAACGTAAAACCATGTGGGGTCGCTGTCTGTAATGACGTCATAGGAGTTACGGACCAAATGTCTCTTAACTTGTTTACCAACGATAAAACAATCAAGAAAAAGATCTCTCTAGAAAGCACGGGGTCAGCATATCCCGTTACCGCGGTAACCGACAGGTATTTCGTCGTCGTTAACAACAAGACCACCACATTCCAGGTTTACGACCTGCGCGGAGAGCTTTGCAACGATATAGTCCCTTCGCGAGGGTCAAAGATACGCAACCCGGTATTTGTAACGTCAAACAGCAAAGGGCATATAATCGTCTCTGATTGGCTAACTAATAGCGTCATAATCCTAGACGACGCTGGTCAGTTTGTGAAAGAGGTCAAGTTTAAAAATAAGATGGGAAAGTCCGAATGGCTACCCGGGAGCTTGTGCTGTGACCATTTTGATAACATTTTCGTGTCGGATTACAGTCGCAGCAGGATTATAGTGCTGGACCCACAGGGAGAATTTATGTTTGAACACTCCACGCGAATGGACGGTCTGGACCGACCGCGGTGCATGACGACGGACGGGAATGGGTCCCTTCTGGTTTCCGGAAAGGGAGGCTACCTCAACATGTACACGTGCGAGTATATATGATATTGGTTACCAATGCAACATTGTATGCGACATTATGTAGTTTCACTAACTTGTCATTTGTCTGGGAATTTTAAGGAACGTATACCCTAACAATGTGTAAGAGTTAAGTCTTTCATCAGATGTTTTAGCGAATGTACTTGACTTGTAATGCTATAATTAATTGTATAACTTTTAATGATGCTAGCATTGGTGTTCACTAAGACATTTAGTTAGACGTTGAATTTGATTTTTTTTTTGCTCGCTTCTATTCTTTATTCGTATGCCAATTATTTATCTTTACTAATAAGTCGATTATTCATCTGATGAAAACGATTATATCATTTGTGCATCAGGTAGTATACATGTTTATATTAATGTCCTTCATTTGTATTGAAAAATATCTCTTTTGAGTCTTAGTGATTTTATTAAAGTAAGGCAGCAAACGATTTTAGCTCATGTTTATTGTATGCCTTTTTGAACTGTGCTTTCATCAACTTATTTTGATACTTAATACATAGAGTCGCGTTCTGTGAATACTGGGCATAATATATGTGCGTAAAGTGTCGTCCCAGATAAGCCTGTGCAGTCCGCACAGGCTAATCAGGGACGAAACTTTACGCATAAATTGGATTTTTGCTTAGAAGAGACTTCATAAAAAAAATATATGTCAAAACAGCGGAAAGTTTCGTCCCTGATTAGCCTGTGCGGATTGCACAGGCTAATCTTGGACGACACTTTACGCACATGCATTATGCCCAGTTTTCTCAGAACGCGACTCAATAAAGACTAGTCTTCGACTCAATACAATTTCCACATTATTTGATTACATTCGGTCTTAAAATAGTGCTTTTTTTATTAACGTATCGTCTTGAGGAAGAATTCTATAATTATAAGTGTTACCGACAATGCTTGATTTGACTTTCATGTAGTGTTCGTACTTAACATTCTGTTTTAGAATATTCTGTAATTCTAGGCTGAAGTCTTAGGCTGTCCTACGAATCGTATTTAAAGAAAAAACAACCTACACACCTCTAATGATATAAAGCTTTTTCGACGAAGTACATTAAGTACCGTAAAGATGAAACGAACGTGCATGCTTAAGCAAAGTCCATCTAAAATGTCAACAAAACTCTTCGTTCAAAAATTTCAAGGATTAATCTCAACAATGTTTCATTTTCGAACGTTCTAGAAATGTCTTCATAAAAATAAGATGTTACCAGAACTTATTTACATGTTTGAAATTACTGGATACTTGTAGCCATAAGTAAGAACTTGTATACAGTAGACACGTAACGAAATGCGTATTTCCAAATGTAAATGTTGTCTGCAAATGACAAATATACTTTTTAGATTATATATCGGATACATTGATTTGAAAAGGGGAAGAAATTCAAGTATTTTAATGTATTTCATTGGATGGATTAACGCCCATTATATCGTGTGTTTAAAAAAAAAGAATAAATATTGCTCCTCTTAAAATAACGATTTAAATGTTGCAATGGCCTAAGTGAACGTAATACCAGTAGTTGAACTCTTCATATAAACACGTACTGCGTTTTCTAGCTGAACATCAAGTATAATTAAATTTACTCTAATACATAAACAAAGCTACAAACATCCGTTAAAATGCTGGATATGCACTTAAATATTTATTTGGAAAGTTTTTTTTATAATTAAACAAGGGACGTGTTTGTATGAAGAGTTTAAATATTGCGTTCACTTTGGTTATTGTAACAATATTAATATTATTGTTATTCATCATATAATAAGATATTCTTTCCTATCATTAGGATCGCTTCTGTCGACTTCTGTAAGCACTGGTTTATATGACTACTTTTTTTTTTACTTAGAATGTTGTATAAAATAAATTGTTTATAATTACAACGACCCAATACCTTTTTTGTTTTGCAATTTGTATTCAACTTCACGCAAATAAACGCTCATTATTTAATTTGCCTTAAAACTTGTCCAAAACTTAAAAAATATACAAACGTTTTGAGGTTAATCTCAGGGCAACAACTTGTGTGGAACAGAAAATCGAGCAGTGTAACTGTAGCCTGAATTGACCGATTTTATAAACCACTACCATTATGCATTCCAGCATGTTATGCAATACTGCTGAATTCGCAATAGACATGTATAATCCATTGGTTTTCCACTCGAAGTTTCGCTTTCGGTCGCATTTACAAGAAAAATATAACATACACATTGTTGTCAGGGTCTGAAGTTTTGCGTTCTAATAGTGTTTACTTTCAGGTTGAGTGAGCGCGGTTTCAATGATTAGCTTAAAGCGCGCTACTGTTCTAGATCTGATCTGCTGTGTATACTATGGTTATTTATAATATTCCAGCTATAGGTTTACTGGTTTACTGTCTTGTGTGTATTTAAATTCAATTATTTCTGCTGAGTCGGCTTCATTTGCTAACTACGTATAGCTGTTCTTTACCCGTTGTCATAAGCATGATCTTTCTTTAAAGTTGCATATAAATGAAGTGTAAAATCACAACAAACAAAAACAACTTGACATCAACATTCACTTACAAACATCGCAACAACTATTTAACATCAATTGGAAACATTTTGATTAAAAGATGTAAAGTTTAAAATCAGGTTATAAAACGTTTGTGCATGTATTTGTGCGCAGCAATACCTAGCATACGGAAAGTCATTAAATCTTAGTTTAAAGTTTCCTATTAAATTGTGTCGGTTCACGTTTGTTTTGTTTTGGCTTTATTTTATTTTATTTTAAAACTATTTATTTTAGCTCGTTTGCATCAACAGCCTTAGTGTTATTGAAAAGCTCTCGATTCGCTTTCCTGGGTAGAACCAGTACGCGGGGTCTTTGAACGGACCCACTGTGGGGATCGAACCAATCATCCACTAGCCGCAAGGCGGACGCCATGTCTGAATTGGACAATCCACATTGTAACCATAAATTGTTGCAGTAAATAAAATGTGTAAGTGGTCGTGTCACAAATATTTTCACGCCTCTTATAAGGATAAACATCCCAAAAACTTTTGTAAAATATTTTGAGTCTGAAAGCCTGTTTCGTTTCTGTCTACTTTCGGCTTAGTGTTTGCCCATTTTTCTTAAACATACTGCGAAAGACTAGATATGACATTTGTAGAATTCCATATTGCAAACAGTGCGTAAATCAAAGCGCTAAAGGCACTGAAGTTGTTTGCTATTGCAATATTTGAAACGCAAAACATTTTTCAAAATTAATAAGAAGTTTGACATGAACACACGCCATTATAATTTATAAAGAGTGTGTCTTAACGCACCGATCGAGAAGTGTGTGCACTGTTTATCATCATATTTATGTTTTAGAGATAACTTAGACAAAATAACAAGAACATGGTCCTATGTTTGACGTTCTGAAAGAAAAGAGAGTTTGATGAAAATGGGTACTCGGTCAACACGTCTGAAAACCGTTCCTGAACACCTAGATATGCTACCTAAATTTACCAGTTTGCTATTTTGAATTCAATTTTGTATATAATAGAATTATGTTAAATGTACCATTTACAACTCGCAATGAGAGTTTTAAAGACAGACAGACATACATTTTATTCAGATTTATATACAAGTACATCGTCTTCACACATAAGTATACACAGTATTTTCTGTCAAAAACTCTTTAAAGACGCTAGTCATGCGAAAATGGGTCTTATGCCATATGCGCCCATCATATGTATTGCCCACTCAGTCTGCGCATCTCTCAGTCTCGTCGGGAAATACATAATGAGGGCACAACACATTGAATGATTTCATAGCGATCAGCATCGCCTTTGACCAGACTGTGCAAATGCACAGGTTTGGCATGAGCTTCGCTGGACGAAACGCCATAAGACCCATTTTCGCATGACGCGGCTATGAAAGTGTGATTTAAATTTGTCGAAAGAAAACTGCGTGTTAATCAAATATTTACAAACGATATATTTCTATGATGAAAAAATAAACTCACAATAAGCCACGTGAGGACACATATGATGTGCACTCCTGTAGTATAATTTTTATCTACTTACACTAATGTGTGGTTTGACTATAATACCACACATTTCATGCGATGAATATGCGACTTACATGTGTTTATATATATATATATATATTTCTTTTTATATTTAGATGCATATTATATTTGGTTTTAGCGATTAGAAAGCTTTTTTGTTGCTGTACCTGTAGTTATTGGTGAACTCATGTTCAACGTTTTATAAATTGAGAACTGTGAATATAAACAAGTTTGACCTTATACCATTGCGTTGTTATCACCCGTGCAATTGAGAATACATTAGCTATCGCCGCCACCTGTTGAGAAAAAAAGAACGTTTCCCAGACCTATCAAATATAACCCCGCTGTAGTAGCAAGCACTATCAACGTGGTTCCGGAACAGACGCGTTATAGTGTATTGGACCCTCGATATCCCACTATTCTTGTTGATCAGCAGTAGTTTTACTTCCTGCATCTATTAAAAGCCACAGATTATTAATGACCTGTGCTAAGCAAAAATACCACGTGATTAAGACGCAACAGCGAGTGGACTATCTTAATCATTCATAAAAACTCTCTTCAGCGACACGTATAATTCAAAATTGTTTATTGATTCTTTTCTATATACGCTCTTTAAAAAAAATCCATTTAACACGATATTCATATTATGTTTCCATTTATGAATGAATATAGTTGTAGGACTCCAACCTCTGGCATAAATTATACAACTCCTTCTCTGCGCGGATGCGGCAGATGCGGTAGTTATCAGGTTTATCGTAGTTAAAACAAGAAATATCTTTTAAACGAGATATACGGCGTTGATTGTGGTTGGAGTTGGTGAAAGGTAAAGAGTTCAATGAATGAAATGAAAGATAGCGAATGTCTTTTTCTGTGCAGTTCTTAGCTGCATCACTCGCAGTACGGGATGTTACGCGGAGTTTTCGCGGCTTATTTTACATTATTACATATTACTGGTCATAAACCTATAGATAGAACACATAAAACCAAAAGAAGAATGGAAGTGAAATTAAAACACATGAGTCAACCGGCCACACACGAAATATCCGTACATATTTTAAGTATTTATACGCGCGTTCTTCGAACAAACCTGTTTTAGTGGTTTGTCGGGCATTGCTATTTGATTCGATTATTACCAGTATCGAGAATCATCGCGCTCATGCTTAATACGTTAGTCACTATGGTGGAATAATTCTTGTTAAATTAATCAAACGTAATATTTATCATGATATTGTTGAAAACACATTAAGAATCTATTATTGACATACCATAATTATATCGCTGAATATCTTTATTTAACATATTTCTGGTCTAAAGAAAATTCCAGTTCACCTTGTTCACGCGATAGCGTCTTTGTTATATAACGATTGTTTTACTGGCCGCGAACTGACCCTGATACCTTGCGGGTTGGAATGCGATGCTATAAGTGAGGCCACGCTTTCACTGCTGGAACGACGGCTTGTTTAAAACTTTATACTTTTACATGTTAAATGTTCAATTTCGAAAACAATTTAAAATGGTTTGGCCAAAACGAATATTAGGGTAGGGAAAAACGATACTTTTATGAACTTAAAAATACTAGTACACAGACAGGAATATGGAAGTAATTACAAAATATGAGAACAAATGTCAGGTAAGGTGAAAAGCTGGCTTATACAGCAACGCCGAAAAACTGGCTTGAAACGCGTGGTATTAACCTTAGTTGTTCGCAAGGACCAACACAAAACTGGGCCTTTACGCATATCGATCACTCATTGATTCACCAGCTTTGTCCAAAGGCAACTAGTGCACGTTGATCGATTGATAGAAAGACAGGGGGTATGACACCATTCATTGCAAACTCTTGCACGACGGTTACATTACATTCACCTCTGTGTTGGGCTCAGAACGGACTATTGTTATGAAAGCGTCTCATTTATGTCATGATCATTCCAAGCGTTCATCATTGAGGTTACAGAATACTAAACAATCTCTTGCACGACGGTTACATTGCATTCACTGCATTAAAGAAAACTATCTCATACCATGATATCTTATATCAGTCTTAATTCATTATTATAAAATTGATATGTTTTTTTATGTTATGAAACCAACATACATACACACGTCGAAGCAATTCCTAACGTCACTAAAAAAAATATGTTCAATTGTTTACATTTGTGAAGTGCGTGTAATGATTCAATCTGTGTAAATGGGCAATAAATTAGTTCCAAAGAGTTGCATTAAAACTCGCAAGTTTTTGCACGAATTATCGTGCATTTAAAAGTCATATTTCTTAATTTAATGCATGCGATCTTAAATATCCAATCAAATATACGTTGAATGCGTTTGTTTGGTTTTATCTATTTTATAGACAAAATGGAGGGCTGAGCCTTTCGCAGAGTTGTATGTGAGAGCAAGGAACGACAACTCTGCGTGGAGATTGCATTCATTGTACACTAGCCCTTTCAAATCGTGATACATCGACTGTCTCCGGAATCCTCCCTAAGGTAGAAAATAAATCGTCTGCTGATCCAGAATGGCTTTTTGTCTTCAAAATACGATTATGATGGTGGCTGATTACTGCCATATTGGTCGGGCGCGTTTACACGGTCGAGTGGCTGCGACACACCGATAATCCAGATCGACTAATGTACGCTTCGATAAGACTTATCTTAGTTTTCGTTTTGGCTTATAAGCGCCTTAAAGTTCAAAGTAGTGGCGACAAAGAAGTTCGGTGCAATGCCGATTTGAAACCCAGGTGCTTTTCATCGAAACTGATTGGTCGAGTCGTTAACCGGACAGCCCCGAGAGCCATTAGAATTTAAAAAATAACTTTTAATTGTGAAATAGTGATTTTATTTTATTTCTGTTTATACCAATGGCAAACATATATCACATGGCATAATTCCATAAAGCAATGCACTGAACGAAAAATTTCAGAACACAATTAACAAAAAAATGTTACTTTTTTGTAATTACTAATATTTGTATCTTTTGTTTTCTTGCATTATCTCAACGTGATACGTACATATATATTTCTAGTATCATATAAGTTTGATTTTTTTTATAAATCTGTTTGAAACGAATTTCTAATAATATGCTATTACAAATATAAAATTTACTAAAATAATATTTAATTTACATTTGCGTGAATGATTTATATACTTAAATTAACACAGTATCTGTTGTTAACCAAAACAATATACTTGATGGTGGCTTTTATGGTTGGAAACAACTAGAGCTTTGTCACAGACGTGACGTATACCCCCACATGCTGCATTGACACAGAATATTTTGCATGCTGTCTTCACAAAATAAGATTAGCTAATTTATGGCGATTTTTTTTAGAATTATTATGCCATTATCATTGACACGCCGTCCAATGACTGTGAACACAATAAATGTACAGAGACATTTTAAAATCTCACAATGAATGACATAGTTATGGCCCGGACAATCTCATTTATGTCCATTTTTGACTTTTGAACTACAAGTGTGACCTTGATCTTGGAGAAATCGACGTAATTCTTTCGCATGACACACCGTCCAATGATTGTGAACAAATGTACAGAGTAATTTTAAAATCTCACAATGAATGACATAGTTATGGCCCGGATTAGATCATTTATGGCCATTTTTTGACTTTTGAACTCCAAGTGTGACCTCCACCTGGGAGATATCGATGTAATCCTTTCGCATGGAACACCGTCCAATGATTGTGAACAGATGTACCGAGTAATTGTAAAATATCACAGTGAATGACATAGTTTTTTCCCGGACAAGATCATTTATGGCCATTTTCGACCTTTGAGCTCAAAGTGTGACCTTGACCTTGGAGATATCGACGTACTTCTTTCACATGACACACCGTCCCATGATGGTAAACAAATGTTCCAAGTCATTTTAAAATCTAACGAAAATTGACATAGTTATGGTCCGGGCAAACATTCGGTTTAAAACGCACTGACCCCGTGACCTAGTTTTTTACTTGACATGACCCATATTCAAACTTGTCCTAGATATCATCCAGATACAACTTGTGACCAAGTTTGGTGAAGATCGGATTAAATTTTTTGACAGACCGACCGACAGACCGACAGACCGACAAAGTTACTGTTATATTTCCTATGGTGGTAGTGGTGGTATAACTATACAAGTACCATACAATTGTGTGAAGTGTTCAATTCACCCGTCAATGGTAAGAATTCATGTTTTCATTTAATATGATATTAATCGTTATAGACGTGCATTTGGCATGTGATAAATTCTTGGGCAAATGTGTGGTTCTTCAAGCCCTCAAACTGCTTTTAAACCCCCACTGCTTTGAATTGACCTTTCCAAAGCGATGATCTCAGTTTTAATCATTTTATGTATAGTTTTGCCGTTGTGTTATAAAAGTAGTGAATAAAATAAATGTTTTTTCTCCTTACAGGTTTTCGTCTGTAATAAATGTCTCTTATTTTTTCGGACAGTATATTTTACCGCGCTTTTCTACAGACTTTGGCCCTGTTTTCGCTTATCTTGCGAAACTTCGGTCATGGATTTTTACAACAGGATTAAAGTCATAAAACCTTGCTGATTCCGCCCACATTTTTCGATTAGCCAATCAGATATCGATTTTTCACGCACCCCTCAGCAACGCTTATCTGGCCGCCATTTTGTCCGACAAACAAAGCGTGTTGTACATATGGAATGGACGTAATTTGTAAGAGTTTACACAGATTTTGTATCAAATGCATGATCATTACTGTTCGATCATTATTCAAAATTATAGGTGCTATAATACTTTATAAAAGGTTATTATTTTATCTTTATTTCTTGAACATATGAACGAGTAATGAGAAAACAAACACAATAAATAGTTTAACCACACCAGGTGTGTGTTCTATAAAACGTGTTATACCTTTTTATGCACAATATTATTAAGCAGTTTGGGCAACATAATAATTGCCACACGTTCTTATTAATCTCAGCGTAATTGTCGATGATTAATAAATAACAGTATGCTGCGTGGATCTCAGAATGAAGGAACATTAAGGCATTGTTAGGTACTGTACACAAGAAAAGAAAACTATTTAATTACTTAAATGATTTCCAATTATATATTTATTTTCTGTGGATCATAAACAAGGGAAATCATTATAAATTGTTAACTTAAATATTGTTTTAACTAAAGTAAAAGCCACAAAAAGGTGATTTCAACGTGGCTTAGCCAGCTTAAAGCGACTTCAAGTGTAAGATGTACGGTTTATAATACAACAACAACATTTCTAATACAACATATATTGATACGGGGAGAAATGTGAAAATTGCAATTAACATATAAGGGCCATCTTGTTATAAATAAGCAAATGCATAATATGCTAAATGTATTCAATTCGAATGTTCGTGAACAGCACCGTAATACCAACATTTCATTTTTTGATAGTGAAATGTAACAGGTTCGCATTAAACATAAATGAAATAAAATGCATATTAGACTATCTGTTAATGAAACTACGAAATTAGGCCTGTATTAAATTATGGTTACAATCAAAATTTTATTTTTATCTAAATAAAACAAATCTGTGTCTTTTTAAAAATAACACAATAAAACAAAGATCTAAACATTTTTAATAAACAAAAAAACCATCATGATATGGATATGTCATTTGCATCTAATAAAAATATTTTCAAAATTATATATGAATAGCCACCGGGTTCACTGTCAGACGGTTGAATACAAGTTCAAAATCAATATGAAATAAATGCTCATTTTTACAACGGATTTTTCATCAACTCCCTATATAATATGTAAAAGAAACGTTGATAGTCAGTCTGCCGTTAACTCATTTATTTTGATTACGCCATTTCCCTCTAAAGTATTTATGATTGTATTAACGTTTTACAAAGCAGTTTAGTTTAGTGTGCGGCTTTAATAATTTATATTATAGAAAAGAGCATAATACATCATTACAAATATAGAATTTCCCTCATGTAATCCGCTATAATTGCGATCTGCTTGTCGGAGTTTTCTAATCACTAGACCACGTGACTATGTGGGCGGAGCGATCGATAATTTGGCGACTGGTCAATTGGATAAACCACGTATACCGGTAGAAAGTAATGGATTCACTGAACAGCATTTGAAACAATGTCGTCCTATAAAGGAAGCAGAATATTTCTGTTTTTAAGTTATTGTTTTATATCATTTCAGGCAAGAGTAAGCAAAGCCGTGAAGTTGTATTTATTTTTCAAGCAGAAAAAGAAGAGTTAATGACAAGAAAATTATTGAATATCGATTTATTTCATTAATATCAATATAATATTAATTTTCGGACATCTTAATTTTTGTATATTTTTGTATATTTTTCGTATCTAAATTTGTGTACATGAAAAAAAACGGTACTTTATTTGGACTAAAACTATCCAGTATATAGATTGTAATAAGAAAAACAAATAACGATATGTTAGAATTTTATTTAGTCACTTACAATCATCAAATATTGTAGAGATTGTCCATCAGCAATACACTTGATAATGCATACGAAGCGGGATAAAAAGTGCCTTAATTGACTAAAACAAGATACAAAAGCAAAATGTATACAGATATTTAATTGGCTTTTGCAGCCAGCATAAAACCAGACCAGCCTGCGAGTAACTGGCTGTTTGTTCAGGTTTTATGTTGTTTGCTGCTCATCAGTACCTTAGGGTTGGAAATGAAACCTTTATATAGTTTAGAACTAAACGCAAACTCTCTTCTGCTCATTGAAGAAGACTTTTGCATATAAGAATTGTGATGATATTTGTCATATTTTTGTGTCAATGTGTTGTTGATTTCATGAACAAAATATGAAGACAATATTACTGTGACATATGAATAGATAAACACATCCAGTATATTACACAATTAAAACAAACTGTCAACAAGAAAATTTACTTTACAAGTTTACCAGGGATTTACTTAACTTCAATCAACTTCTTTATACATAAAAGCTTAAATGGAATAACTAATTATTTCTAGTGTTTATTAGTTCGTAGATTCCAGGAAATGAAGACCAAAAATGAGGTTAAAACATTGGAATTTCGAATGTTAAGCCAGATAATGCGAAAAAACAAGACTTTCACAAGTTTAACAAATACCGCCAATATTTTACAAAACATATTTTTTCTCAAGGTTGTAAACAAAAAGTTACCTTCTGTTTATATCTAACATCATAGAACAGACAATTTATAATGAGACTTAGAATTTGAGTGATATAAGATAAAAGAAGTATTTTCAATTTAATTAAATACGCACCTGAATGGGTAATGGGTGGTACAAATTCGTATAATAAAATATATCTTTTCCTTAAACATATACACACTATATATAGGGGTGTTGTTTATCGCCGACTTTGTTCGCCATCTATGCTAATGATCTTGTGAAAGAAATCAATGACCTTGACCTTGGTATTTCAATGTGAGATGCAAATGTCCATTCTTATGTGTGCGGACGATATTGTTCTAGTCTCAGACAACGAGAAAAAGTTACAAAGCATGCTTAATACCCTCCACGCCTGGTGCAAACGTTGGCGTGTGATGATTAACACCAACAAGTCGAAAACCGTTCACCTCTGGCGGGGTAGAACATCACGGGTTTATAAGGAATTCAGAGTTGGTGAAAAAACCATTGAAACTGTAGCGCAGTACCGATAACTTGGAGTAATTTTCGATGAACAGAAAGACTACAGTGCGAACTGCGATGCGTTGGCAAAGGGTGCAGGTCGGGCGCTTGGAAGCTTAATTAGCAAGATTCATAACATTAAACACTTCCGGTTCCGGTCGTGTGAAAAAATGTTCACCGCATGTATTACACCAATTAGTGCCTCAGTGTGGGGCGCTAAGACATATCAATCACTTGACAAATGTAAACAACCGTGCATTAAGATATTTCATGGGCGTGCATAGATTGAACCCACTAATGGCGCTTTATTGACACTCTGGCTGGACACCGACTTTGTATGGAAGATGGGTATGTGTCCTCAGATTCTGGAATAGACTTATTAAAATGGATGCCAATAGACTCACCATAAAAGTGTTTAATTTTGATAATACCAAATGTGTGAATAATTTGTCAAGCGACGTTAAGCAGATACTATCAACGTTAGGGTTTATTGATAGGTTTCACGCTAAATCATGTATCGACCTGGATATAGCAAAATCTTTAATGACCCAACATTATATAGCCAAATGGTCACACGTCGTGTTAAACATGCCCAAACTGAGACCATACGCAACATTCAAAACGGAATTTAAGTGTAAAGACTATGTGACAATGAACCTCTCAAAACATGAACGCTCATTACTATGTCAGTTTAGAACGGGAATATTGCCGTTGAGAATAGAGGCAGGAAGATACGCTGGTGAACCAGTTGATAATCGAACATGTAGGTTTTGTGATCTAGCGTCCGTAGAGGATGAGAAACATTTTCTACTTGTATGTGATTTATATAACGTTATCAGGAGTGACGTGCTTGGTGATATCTTCTTAAAACACGACTTTATTAATCTTAACCCAGAACAAAGGTTTTGTCATATAATGAATTTATACGCCGGGAAGACGGCAACGTTCATTGTTAGAGCATATTTGCACAGGCTGTCCGTAATGTATTCACTGTAAATTTGAATTTGTGTCAGTGCTGTCACTTTTGTTTATACAAGTACATTATTTTTTGACATTACAGTACATCCAATTGTTTTATGCTGCTTTGCTATGAATAGCCATTTGTAAAACACCATAATATATATAGGATCTTGCATGAGTGGTCGTTTTGTATTGAATTTATTAAACAAGTCATCTAAATAATGATAAAAACGAGACTTGCCGAGTTTTTATCTTTGTTTAGATGACGAGTTTAATAAATTTAATACAAAACGACCAAGAATCTAAGATTCTATTTATAACATGGCCAACACATTTTTATTGTTTGCTCTTTTCACCGTTTAATCACATTGTAAAAGAGTTTAACTGAAGAAATTCGCTGGTATAATGACGTCATTTCGTCAAAAAATGACGTCATTTCACAGTTATATAACTAGTGTAATAACACCCGTGTAATTAACAAACTTGAGCATTACGTTATTTCACTCCTGGAGCGTAAGTCATGTTATAAATAATATATATATATTGACAGTGTGGGAGGCGGTTGGTGTGAAAGGTGGCGTGCCCCGTTGTAAATGCTCTAAATCAAAATCTAGACTACTCTATAGCAATAAAAGCACAAAATATCATTTCATTATTAATTTATGTTTCCTCAATTTATTTAATTAATGTCAAATATTAAAATATTAAATAGCAAGCGAAATAACAGTATGCGTTTGAACTCAAAACGATTGGAAAAAAATCAACAATACATACTTTACCATTAGTATACAGAAATACATTGTTAACTTCAACCCAAAACTGTTCTCCATGGCTTCTATTGGTGCCAGACATCCACCATTCATCCAAAGTCCACTGCCTCAATGTGTGGTCCTTTTATTGTGATCACCATCTGAGCATTGAGGACTTCAGACTTAAGGCGAGAGCGATTGTCTACCATTTTCATTGTGCTAAAGCCCCTATCGCAGTCTAAAATGCACACAATGTGTCAATCACCCTAACATCAATTCTTTTAAATCGTTTCGAATATAATAGAAGATATATAAGCAAAAAAGCATCTTTTGTTTGCCAGCGTGTTCTTGACAGTAAAGTATCTACCAGCTGAAGATGCATATGAAGGGAAGAGAAGGCGAACAGCTTACCTATATAATTATGAGGGAGATTGTTGTGTGAGGAATTTCTTGCTTCATCACCAGTTCAAATTCTCGAAAGCTGCCATCCTGTTACTCTTCTGTAGAGAGCCCATCTCTTAAAGCTGTCCAACCAGATTTCTCAGTCGGTGTACCCTCAGTTGTTTGGCCTGAGAGTGTGCATACGTTTTCTGATTGCACGTACAGTACCGACTGCTAAACGCACTGGTTTGCACATATGACGAATGAACACAGAAAACGTCATACCTACGAAAGGGTGGACTGGGTATCGAACAACTGTTATTATTAATATCCTATTTTATGTGTATGAAGCTTCATTAAGATTTGATTTCATATTGAAAGATTACTATCCCAAGTTTCTGATCTGTAATACAAAAAAACCAATCTAAATGATATACTGTTTCAGTGAATTATACACATTTAGTATTCACTTGCGATTTCGTTTTGTGTTGTTTTCACTACTAATTTTAAAATAAATAATGTCAGTAGAAACATTCATACATCCTTCAAGTTTCTGTGACCCATGGAAAATCTTGCTTCAAACTACCGTCGAACCCACTGGCATGCTGAGTCGCTTGCTTTATGGTCTAAGGATCGCTGTCAAAGTCTTGGAACGTACACTTGCACTTATTGCAGTATCTAACAGAGACAATTCATAATAGTCCTGACCAAGATACGAGTAATTGCAGATTTCCCAGACCCAAGAAATGGTCGTTTCTTAGGTTTAATAATTCTGTCATGCACACAAACTTGAGCAAAATTGGTTGCAGGTATATAGCGTATTCCTTAAATATAAAATAATCAATTGGATGGGAATAATGAAATGTTGGTGTTGTTAATTTAAAGTTGTCATTGAGAAATAGTGTGGACACTTTTTAAGAAGATTGGAGCAATCAAATGAGACGTTTGACTCCATGTAATTGTAAATATAAATTCAGTTACCCGCTACCGCAACAAACACCAGTTACTGTTTATTGTTAAAACACCGCTAACATAGTCGTTAACAATTAAACTAAAACACACACATTTAGCATATATTACATTGCAATTAAGAAACGTGTATCTTTAAAATCGATCAATATCGATCACTATTAGTGAGAAAACACCATAATTGACCCCCATAGACGACCCGTAAAACGTCTAACACTTTATGCCCACAAAGATGAATAGCGCGTGCTTGATTTGGTTGGTCGTTTGCCGAATGCAGATAACATTCGGACCATATCTTGAAACGCTTGTGAAATCTTCAAATGAAATGATCAGAAAATCAGGCGCCGCGGCGAAATAGATTTTCAAGTCTAAGCACCTCGGGGCCGCTGTGCTATAACCGCCTGGGGAAATGCCTGGTATATATATATATTATTAATTGTATTATATGAAATTCACATGTCACCATCATAAACTATTTACTTGCTTACTTTCTTACTTATACAAACATATACCATAAGTACCAAATAAATGCATACAACCAGATTCGTACACGTACACATTGAAACACAAAAGCATAACTTTGTTTCATGATTTGAACATGTTAGAAAAAAACACTTTGACAATTAACTTAAAATTTTCAATTCTTTTTATCTCATAAACATAATCTTAACATAATGCTGAACATTATTATTACATCAAAGGTTTGATTCTTATGGGAATCCTATAGTTTCATCAATGCCATTAAAACATTAAGAAATACATTTAATTGTTTTGAAGAATGTTAGTAAATTTGGAGATTTCTCCTTTTAGCACCAGGCAATTTAAGTAAACACTTTTAATACATGAAACAATATATATTAACCCTATATCAGTGGTCTTCTTACGTAATGTAATATACTACTGCATTGTACTATGTTGTTTTTATGTTTTACATTCTTAATTATTGAATAAATAGACCGACTGACATTTATGATAATAAGCAATCAACCATACGCACAAAGTAAACTTGTAACTTGATGTCAGTGTTATAAAAATACACCATTTCTTAATACTACATACATTTGTTTTTTTATGTTTTTTTTTTTTTTTTTTTATCACATCCGGTGGCGGACATATTGGTTGTGTTTGTATCGACTCTCGGAAATTTGCTATATTTCACAAATGATGTGATTATTCACCAATATCAGTTGGGTGTGAAATGATTCAGTGTGTTATATAGAATGGTCTAATGATCTTAAATAAGTGAAAAAAGTGGATATAATGATGAAAATCAGCTGTGAACATCGTGAGTAAACAGTCTTTGTTTTGAACTTTGAACTTTCTATAGCTATAAACTATATATAGAAGCAACATCTGATCTGTGGTCAGAAATGAACCTCGTGCAAAACGTGTAGATACATAGCTGTCACGCACAATATTTCCATATTCTATACTGTTCAAATTAGAAAGTGTCCATAATACAATGAGTTTTACTGCTCCAACCCCTAATACTGCTGCTAAAACAAAGAGAACTCTTTCCGTGCTGTCAACTCCAGAAGACCAAGGAGAGCAGAAGAAAAATCGAATCAAAAGCTATTCAAGTTGTGATTTCAATTACACATTTGAAAATATGGCCGAAACTGAAAATTTTACACTTGACGACAACACCATGAGGGCAATCAAACAGACCGTCCAAGATGCCATCAATAACGCTATTTCGACTCAAATGCAAACTATGATCGAAACAATTATCACCGGGGTAGTTGATGGTCTATTAAAACGTATAGAATGCTTGGAGAATGAAAACATGAAACTGAAAAACGAGAATCGCATTCTTAATGACGCGTTGGACGCTAGTGAGCAGTACAGTAGGCGCAATAGCCTGCGCATCTTCGGCATTCCGGAAAGTGAGAAATCCAATGAAAGTACTGACACTATAGTTATGAATCTGTGCAAATCTTTGGGGGCTGATGTATCGATAGGCGAAATTGACCGCTCACACAGAACAGGAAAACCAGGTGGGGGACGACCTCGACCCATCATTGCTAAATTCATCAGCTATCGTGCAAGGCAAAAGTTGTATTCCTTACGACGGAACCTCAAGACACACGCAAAGTACTCCCGGGTCTTTATAAATGACGACCTGACTCAGCGTCGTGCCCAACTGTTATATGTTGCGCGTGGACTAGCAAAATCCAAAAAAATTGAAGCTGCCTGGTCTGCTGACGGAACAGTTCTAATATGGGTGATTGAAAATGGTGAGCCGAAGATCAAACGTATTACGTGCGAAATCGAGTTGGACAATTACAAGTAAATGAAACTGAACTATTCCTTTTTGTGCAGTGTATAACTGAAAAATAATATTCTAATCTATAAGCACAAAAGTCACGGGATAAACGCTATTGTCTAAACTATTTGCATTGTTCTCTCTAAGCCCCGATTTAATCTAAAAGTCCCGCTATTTTGCACTGCACCACGACAGTGCTTTCTTAGTGCCTTCACCTGTATTTTATATTTAATTCCCCGTAAATACCCAAACAAACTCTATTGTTGAAATTGATTTCTAAAAAAAGCTGTACTCGTACCCTATAAATTATATTAAATTGAAATAATTTGAAAATACCTACTGTACTTTTCAGGACTATACTATTTACGGTTTGACATTCCCCCCAATACGTAAACGTAAAACAAATACTCCACCTAGTATAACCTAAGGGAACTTGCAAAACATTATTTTATGTGTATGATACTGTTAATATAAATTGTTTTATATGGACCTTTTATACTGGCATTCTACCATAAAAACATTATTTTGCTTTGAATGTGAAACTAATGTTAAAAACAATTAAATAATCATACACATAAGTAGTAAAAGAAATTTAAAGTTATGTTTTGAAATAAACAGTTAAGCTAGTAACACCATACTTTCTCATCAATTAGCGTATATGTGAAACTTAATATATCTTCCAAAGTCATTTCGCGAATGTTATTTAAATATGAAATTGTATTTATCTGATATTGTAATATTGTACAATTTATGATCTTGTAATTTGAAAGTAAGTTATTGTTAAATATGAATTAGAATTTATCTGATATTGTCATATTGTACAATGTATGATTTTGCAATTTGCAAGAAAGTTATTTTAAATATGAATTAGAATTTATCTGATATTGTCATATTGTACAATGTATAATATTGTAATTTGAAAGTTATTGAATAAATAGTGGATGCAATATCTAATTTTGAGTAAAATAGTACATGTCATTATTTTATGTGTATGATACTGTTGATATACATTGTTTTATATGTACTTTTTAAACTGGCATCCTAACAGTTAAACATTATTTTGCTATGTATGTAAAACTAACGTTAAAAAATCCAATAATTATACATATAAGTAGTAAAAGAACTTAAAAGTTATGTTTTGAAATAAACAGTTAAGTTTGAAACACCATACTTTCTCATCAATTGGCGTATATGTGCAACTTACTATATCTTCCAAAGTCACTCGGTGATTGTTGTTATGTCTCCCACTATAGTAGTGGGGGAATATTATTTTTGCCCTGTCTGTTGGTCTGTTGGTTGGTTGGTCTGTTGGTTTGCGCCAACTTTAACATTTGCAATAACTTTTGCAATATTGAAGATAGCAACGTCATATTTGGCATGCATATGTATCTCATGGAGCTGCACATTTTGAGTGGTGAAAGGTCAAGGTCATCTTTCAAGGTCAAAGGTCAAATATATGGGTCAACATCGCTCATTCAATGTACACTTTTGCAATACTTCGATATTCAAGATAGCAACTTGATATTTGACATGCATGTGTATCTGCACATTTTGAATGGTAAAAGGTCAAGGTCATCCTTCAAGGTCAGAGGTCAAATATATGTGGCCAAAATCGCTCATTTTATTGTACTTTTGCAATATTGAAGGTAGCAACTTGCTATTTGGCATGCATGTGTATCTTATGGAGCTGCGCATTTTGAGTGGTGAAAGGTCAAGGTCATCCTTCAAGGTCAAATATATGGGTAAAAGTGCTAATGAAATGTCACTTCTGCAATATTGAAGCTAGCAATTTTATATTTGACATGCATGTGTATCTCATGGAGCTGCACATTTTGAGTGGTTAAGGGTCAAGGTCAAGGTCATCCTTCAAGCTCAAACGTCATATACGGGGACATAGTGTTTCACAAACACATCTTGGTTTTAAATATGACTTTGTATTTATCTGATATAGTAATATTATACAATTTATGTTTTTGTAATTTGCAAGTAAGTTATTTTAAATATGAATTCGAATTTATATGATATTTCCATACTGTACAATGTATGATCTTGCAATTTGCAAGTAAGTTATTTTAAATATGAATTAGATTTATATGATATTGTCAAATTGTACAATGTATAATATTGTAATTAGAAAGCTTTAAAAAAAATAGTGGATGCAATATCTTATTTTAAGTAAAATATTACACGTCTAAAGCTTTCATCATATGTCCTATTCTATTTTGTCTACTTTTATATATAGATAGATCATTTCAGTTTTCTCTACTGTATAATGTCGTAACAAAACTAATCAATCTGTTTTTAACACGCGTGGTGATTTCAGGCCTATCTTATTGAGAACTCACAATGTCTATGCTAACGGTGAAACATAACATATTTCACGATCAATTGCCTGTGTTTTTGTCAGAAAATGTGCTAATTACACCTTGGGGCTCTTTCTTTTCGCTTTTTTCAATAAGGGCCTCTGTATGGTGTAATGATTTTTGTTTAAGTTTCAATACAACGCATGTAGCATGTAAAGTACTTGTTAACGGGCTCTGCATCGCATAGGTCTATTATATAATAGGCGTGTGCAATGATGCATCTGAATTTATATAAAGTTGTATTGTATGTGTCTGGTATGCGGGCGTGCGTGAAACCATTCCTTGTTATTACGTGTGCTTTCAATATTATACAAAAACAAAATAATTATAAACCTTTATTTTGTCTGACACTTTAAATTATGTTTTGTTCTTATTTCTTTGCTGTCCTCATAATACTTAAACGATGACTTAAGTTAACCTAAACGAAATCTAAAAACAAAATTATGTAGAATTCAATTTGTGATCAAAAGTGATGATGTTACGTACACCTGTTTTTACATTAAACTATAGAAATCTTGAGTGTATACAATTCCATATTGCATGCCTTCATTGTATTACTATATTTCTGCATTCTGCGTAATGCTTTCACATTATAATATGTGTAAGTGTACCTTTTTGTAAGCTATCATCGTTATGGTGGCGCTTACTATAGGTATTTGCTAACACTTTTTATTGTTCTGCTCAAGTGTATTTTTTACAATTGCAGTGGTTCCCAGTTTGATTGCCAATCCTTGGTGACTATTCATGTGCTTATTTATACACCCAACATAACTTCAAATATCATGAAAATGATACCAAAGTTATCAAAATCCTCTATCGTTCTCTTCATTCCTTTCCTATCTTCTTATCTCTCTTATATCTTAAGCTCCTATTTGAAGCAGTTCTGTAGCAAACGGCGTTATCAAATCCATTTGCCAACTCAATCGCATTATTGCATTACTGTCAAATGCAACCAACGTATCATGTCAGCGTTTCTGGCTCATCTCGTATTTATAGGAGGATATTATTATGTCGTACATTAAACAGAGACCAGTAAACGCTGTCATGGTTGCATATAGATCACCAGCTATTTTCTCGTTATTCATACACTTATTATACGCATGCCAATTATGGCTTAATGTAACAAGCCTTTTCTCATTACATATTAATGTACGCATGTGTACAAATATATCTCTGATAATCGAACACCCACGCAAACGTGTCCTGATAGGAAAAAACATATACACTGACATTCTTTTTCTCAAAATGCTCCTCAATTGTTTCTTGTGTGTCGTACTATGTTGTTGGATCTCTTTAGTCTTAATGCGATCAGGTGATATTCATCCAAACCCAGGACCTACTTCGTCTGATCAATCTGTTGATACAGATGCAAGCAGTTCCACTTCCATCTGGTATTCTTCATCTGCAAGCCACATTAGTTTTGTTCACTACAATATACAAAGTCTAATGCACAAAATAGATCTTCTTTACTCAGGTTTACGCGACTTTGATATAATTGGCTTTACTGAAACATGGCTCAATAGCTCTATCTCATCTACTGATCTCCTATTTGATGGCTTCCACCAACCAATTCGTAAGGATCGCCCATCAGATTCTCATGGTGGCGTTGCTATCTATGTTAATGAAAGTATTGCTTTCAAACGCAGACATGATCTTGAAGTAAATAACGTAGAATGTATATGGATTGAAGTGTTTCCCTCAAAACATAAATCCATTCTTTTTGGAGTGTTCTATAGGCCGCCTAATGCGGATAGATCATATATGATTTCCATTGAAGATTCTATAGGGCTAGCAAGAGACACACAAATAAATGATATTATTATAACAGTAGATTTCAACATTAATGCTCTCAATGACTCGTCGGCACAAAAAATAAATGATTTATGCCAGCAACATGACTTAACGCAACTTATAAACGAACCAACACATTATACTGAATACACATCGTCTTTAATTGATTTAATTTTTGTAAGTAACCGAAATAGTGTACTTATTTCTGGAACAGGCGATCCCTTTTTAGATCAAACTGTTCGATACCACTGCCCGGTTTTCATTACATTAAAATTTACCAAACCAAGATGTAAAACGTTCTATCGACACATCTGGCGTTACGATATTGGAGATTTTCCGAAACTACGACAATTAATGTCGGATACTAATTGGGGTCTTCTAAAATGCGAAAATGTCGATATCTACGCAGAAAATATTACTAAAACAGTATTACACATTTCAAGCACATGCATTCCGAACAAAAATGTTTGTATCCGTTCTCGTGATATTCCATGGATAAACAATAACATAAAGAAAAAAATTCGAAAACGGAAACGCCTATACCAAAAAGCAAAACAATCCAATAGTGATATACACTGGTCAAATTTCCGTCATGTTAGGAATGAGGTTGTTTTACTTTTACGCAATTCGAAATTAGAATATTTCAACAATATTTCACAGAAACTAAAGTCATCCGACCTTTGCGCTAAAGACTGGTGGAAAACCCTTCGAACATTTAATCCTTCGAAATCAAATAATACTATTCCACCTCTTTACGATGACCAAACTAACATCTTTGTAGTGGATGACATTAGTAAAGCTGATATGCTAAACCAGTATTTTGCTGGCCAGTGTACAATTGATGAAAGCAACCACGAACTTCCAACTATGCACAATACAAACGTAAACAGTCTTCAGTCTATAAATGTAACACAGGAGGAGATTATTGATTCAATTAAATGTCTTAAGATAGGAAAAGCGTCCAGTCCTGATGAAATAGACAATCGTATCCTCAAAGAGGCAATGCATCAATTAAGTTACCCTTTGTGTGATTTGTTTAATTCTTGTCTTACTTCTTGCAAAATGCCTTCTTGTTGGAAAATCGCAAATGTGTGTCCGATCTTCAAAAAAGGAGACCCATCCTTATCGTCCAATTATCGACCCATATCACTTCTTAACACTATCGAGAAGGTCTTTGAGAGGATATTACATAAACACATATTTAATTTTCTTCATTCGAACTCATTCTTTGCACTAACGCAATCTGGATTTTTGCCAGGTGACTCGACTGCCAATCAGTTAACTTATATTTATAATACATTTTGCAGAGCCTTAGACAATGGCCTTGAAGTCAGAGTTTTTTTTATATTAGTAAAGCTTTTGATAAAGTATGGCACAAAGGTGTATTGTTTAAACTACAACAAGCAGGAATTCGAGGAAATCTATTATCTTTGCTGGCTAATTATCTCTCTGATCGTAAACAAAAAGTAATATTACCGGGAGCGCATTCAGCCCCTATCGAGATTCTCGCCGGTGTCCCTCAAGGCTCTATCTTAGGGCCTCTTATGTTTCTTGTGTATATTAATGACATCATCGCTGACATACAAGCACACATTCATTTGTTCGCTGATGAGTCCAGCCTATTTATGGTAGTAAACTCGCCAAACGAAACTGCAGCCGTTCTGCAGTCTGACATTGATAAAATATCCAGCTGGGCTGATAAATGGTTGGTATGTTTCAACCCATCAAAATCGGAATCAATGCTCATATCCCGCAAAATTAATCAACTATCCCATCCCCCATTGACTATGCAGATCGTTAATATACCCACTGTTGATGTCCATAAGCATTAAGGTGTCTTTATCTCAAATGACTGTACCTGGCATGCGCATATATCTTTCATAAAGGAAAAGGCTTGGACACGAATTCATATAATGCGTAAATTAAAAATAATGCTTGATAGAAAGACTCTCGAGAAAATATATGTGTCATTTATAAGACCAATCTTGGAATATTCAGATGCTGTATTCGATAATTGTACGCAATATGAAAAAGATGAACTTGACAAAATCCAAACCGAAGCAGCGCGAATAGTATCTGGTTGCACGCGTTTAGTCTCATTAGAAGATCTGTATAATGAGTTAGGATGGGAAACTATTAGTCAACGAAGACGCAAACACAAATTAATATTAATGTATAAAATGTACTCTGGAAATGTACCAAACTACTTACAATCCCTTTTACCCGCAACAGTTGGATCGCGTAGCAATTACTCATTAAGAAATGCGTCTAATCTCCAAACAACTCAAGCGCGAACATCACTGTTTTCGAATTCGTTCTTACCATCTACTGTATCTGAATGGAATAATCTTCCTGATGACGTTAAGAACGCTGAATCGATCCATTCCTTCAAAAGGCTTATTAACACAGATCGACCGATTCCAAACCCATTATTTTCCTACGGTGAAAGACGCCCTCAAATGTTACACATGCGCTTAAGAACAAAGTGTAGCGCCTTAAATTACCATCTCTTCAGACGCAATATTATTTCCTCTTCGTTATGTATATGCGGACTTAATGAAACGACGTCGCATTACTTTCTGGAATGCACTCAGTATGAACATATTCGCGGTGAACTTATAAACTCAATATCGATGTATTCCTTCCCCTCCATTGAAACTATATTATATGGAGACACCACTCGTGACTACTTAATTAATACTAAAATAGCTGATGCAGTTCATAAATTTATTTTCATGAGTAAGCGATTTGATCCGTAATATGCTGCAGAACGACTCTAAACCCTTCTTCTCCCCTTTCACACAAGAAGCCTTTCAAAACATCTCCTTTCTTTCTAAACCTCTGCTACTTTCTCTCCTTAATTGTTCACGTGTCAATCCGTTATCTGTGTTGCACACTTGAAACTATATATACGGAGTCTTTCTTTTTTTACCCTTATGTTATTATTGTTTAAATCATGTACATCCAATTATGTTCGCTTGACAACATGAAACTATTATTGTATAGGGAGAAGAACTATAGAAGATTTTGTCTTTCGTTCCTATCCTATTCGAACATGTTCGTATTATAAACATTGTTGTAATCATATGTAAACAAATGTGCATTGTTTGAAAATAAATATGTTTAAACTAATACTACATACAGATAGTGATAACATATGAAACAATAGTGTTTATACCAAAAGAAATATTAAAAAGGTAACCTTTAATTCAAATTGTATGTGAAAAATCATTAATGATTCCGACGTACGTTGTGAATTATTCAAAACAAGCGCAGCAAAATCTCAAAACGAGGTGTGGAGTGTTCCAACAGTGGCTAGATATAACAAAAGCATACTGACCTTGAAGAATAAAAGAATCTTTCAATAAACAGTGCAATGCAAAATACTTCCAATTTACACCATCAGCTTTATCAAACAATTCTGTCAAAACATGTAATTGTCCTTCTTAATAAAGTTTATGCAACAGGCTTGTTAAAAAATTGGTCATCACAAGCGTTTCTTTTGTTTTTGTTTTTAAATACAATAATTAATAAAAGGTTATTACATAATGTATGAAACTTAGCATACATTTCAGCACATAGGTCGAATATTGAGCACAAAATTCCCATTTTTACGCAAAACCAGTTTTCTGTAACTGCTAGTGCATAGTACAAACATAAAAACTTGCATCTCATTTCAAACCGAAAGAGATGCTTGGATGCAACCGAAAGATAAAACACTCAAACTGATTTCATATTGTCATTTACAAGAAAGTCAAAAGTTATGTAATACAAGTTTAAAAATATAACTTCACATAATTATGAATACACAATATTTCATTTGTTTTGGTTTCACAAGAATACATGTTGTCTCTATTACCCATTGAAGAATCTTTGACAGCTGTTGCAGCAGATTTCGGTGTACATGGTGTAGTTGCAGAGATTAGCTGAGACGATCAGACGACACTTCATCAGACTGTTCTTGTCATCACATTCTGCAAGATACACACAACATAGGTAACACATCAGGCATAACTGTACATACAGAACGGATCAATGATACAAAACATAGGTAACATGTTTACAAATCAAGTAAGTCACGGAACATAACTACAAAGGGACACAAAACATAGGTAACAGATCAAGAAATCAAATTTTTCATCAATCTTTAATGTAAGGGCCACACAAAAAGGAAATTGATAAAGATCTCAAATTTATCATCGGTCATAACTTGAAGGGACTTGCACAATATGTAACTGAAATAAAACCATGAAACTTAATTTGCCATCTTGCATTATTGCAATGGACACTAAGCATACGAGCCAAGCTCTGTGACAAGCAGGTTTAATGCACGTGTGTCAAAAAATTTCCCACATTAATCTGTGCAGTCCGCACAGGCTAATCAGGCACTTTCCGCTTTTATGATATTTTAAGTTTCAAGAAAGTTTCATTTTAGCAAAATCAAGCTAAGAGGAAAGTGTCTTCCCTGATTAGCCTATGCAGACTGCACATGCTAATCTGGGACGACACTTTACGCACATGCATTAAATCCCTTTTCACAGAACCCGGCTCATTTATAAATGAAATAAGATCAAGATTCACAGCAGAAGCATTTTTTGCAGAATGGTTCAACCATCTTATTATGGTTTTGTTTGTTTTTGTGGATTTTTAACTGATTTCAACAATATTTAGTTGCCATTTCATAGTTTTTAAACCACTCACACTTTTTATGGGTAGGCTCGTTTTTTCTGAGTGCATACATACTATTTCAGTAACAGAAAATTGTCCTATTTGATTCAGAGGTTTGGGTAAAATGGCTGTAGAAAAGTTCCATGACCAATCTCTACACAACTTATTTGGCTTGGCAAGGTATCGCACCAAAGACCCTCAGATAAGTAAGTCAGCGCTTAAATAAATGAATCATGGGGGCAGCTGTGATATCAAGCTTGTACGAATTTTGTATGAGCCAGTTTATTGATATTTACAACATATATTGTGAACTATTATGTTTCCTCAAAAACGCATTTCATAAATTGATATTTTTGTTTGTTTTCATTAACTTGTAAAATAGAATCCAATTAATAGAGAACATAATAAAGTCAAAATCATCCATTTTTAAACCTTACAGAAAATGAATATTTACGTTTACCATTGAACAAGAGGGTCATGTTTGCTGTATAACTCTCATCTGATTTTGATGTAAGGAGGTTGAACATTTAACCTGATGACTTAGTTTTACTGCACCCTTATGTAAACATTTCCTTGACATGGTCATGATAAACATTTTGATCATGCTCTATCAAGTTCGAGTCATAAATGTGGTGTCTAGTTTTTTTTGTAGTTTCTTAGATTGACCGTGTGACCTAGTTATGGATGCATAAGACCCAGATTATAATTGGCCTATATAATGTCAAGATGACCATTCTGACCAAGTTTTACGATTTAGTGATTAATGTTGCTTCTAGGGTGGTAACAAGGTTAAACTAAGATTTGACCTTGTAACCAAGTTTTAGGATTAAATTGACCCAGATTCAAACTAGTTCTAAATATTATTATGATAAGTTTCAATAAGACTTAGTCATGAATGTGGCTTCTAGAGTGGTAACATGCTTTTATAAGATTTGACATAATTTTATCAATATTCAATGAAAATTGTAGCCTTCGGGAGGTAACTAATTAATGTAACGATGCACTAGATGCTCAGTTGAGCTTAAGTCAGTGCACACCTTAGTACACACTTTTCACTAACCTTAGGTACAACTTGTACTGATGTTGATGCCTCAATCTTCACATCTGTATTGGAAACGATGCAGGTGTATGTTCCTGTATCACTAGAAGTTGCATCTCGTATTTTCAAACCACCATTACCTCTGATTAACACATTGCCACCAGAAACAAGGGCTCGTCCAGCCTTCTCCCAGGTGATGGCTGGCTTAGGGTAACCTTTGCCCTCGCAGGACAGGCGGATTCGACCTCCCTCCATCACCCTTCCATTCCGATTCTCGATTCTGGCCACAAGCATTACTGATAAAAACATACACATACAGCGTTATTATTAGTAGGAAGGTAATGAAAATTTGTATATGCTTGTATTTAAAAAATATATAATTATTGAGACAGGGGAAAATCATTTAAAAATGGGTTACATTTTCTTGTATAGTATGTGTATAATTACTTTAACGCCATTAACTGACCACATATTCCAACATAAAAAATAGTTTTCATCAAAGACCATCGCAACATTCAACAGTAACTGAGATTGCGATTATTACCTCTCAGTAAAAGTTTAATGGTTCTGTCAACTGGGGTAGATACCCCATTGTCTGCGCGGCACGTGTAACTATCCGCGTCTCCAGGAGTGACACTTTGTATCAGAAGTGTGCCATTGCTGAATGTCTCATAGCGGCTGCTCGATCGCAGAGGGGAACCATTCTTGGTCCACGAGACGCTTGGTTTGGGATTTCCGTATACCTCGCAATGCAAGAACGCTTTGCTGCTTGGTTTCGCCATGATTGTGTCTCGGCCTGGCAGGATTCCAATGGGTACTGCAATCATGTTATGTATTTAAGGGAAAAAATGTGTTCGCAGGTTAAGAAGTATGTGTATTGTAACATTAGACAGAATATTCAATATCACTAGTGAATAGATGATACCTTACAAGTATAATACACAACAGTGTTTTTTATGTTAAAATTTAGGCCGTATGGGGACAGTTACCCATTAGAAAAAGGTAGACATGTATGTTTTTCCCAAATGGGATCTACGAATTCCCAATATTTTATTTTTGAAAGTTTCCAATAAAAATAAATAAATGAATATATAATTTTTTTTCTTTAAATAAAGCTTAACATGTATTTCATCTCCCATCAAGTTCTATAAGTTGAACGTTAGTAAATGTAATATTTAAATCTCGTTTATTCTCAGTTAAAAAGTATTGGCAAGCAAAAACACAACAACACTCATTTCCCAATTTAAGTCAAAACAACACGATTGTTCTCAATCCAAAGAGACCCAGCCCCATTCACAAAAAGAACATTGCACAAGTATTAATAATTTCCAACTGAGAAGCACCGTGAAAATGGATATGTGCAAACAGCATACAACTAGGACAGCCTGCGAGTGACTTACATGTCTGTTCAGGTTTTATGCTGTTGATTGCTCATTAGTATCTAAGGGTTAGAAATGAAGCCTTTAAAAACTTGAACCTTAGAAAGGTCTTTCATAAGTATAACTCTCTGTGGGACTACAAGTGCGTCAAAATACGTTTCTAATTGTAAAGGGTTAATGAACTGATTATTAGCAAGAGTATTATTTACTTGCCAACCAGTGTGCCACTTGTACTAACATACACAATCATTATGAACAGTAATCGCATTTGTAATTATGTCTAATACACATGTATAGCTATTTATAGAATGTTCGAGGAGAATATTATATCAGTAAAATTATTGCAGCTTCTGTTACTGTTAACACATGTTTCTCATCACACAGATGATATGGTTAAATCCATTCCGCATACCTTGCACTTGCAGCAGGAACCTGTAGATCTGCAGTCCGGTTGCCCTGGCAACATGGCATTCATACATTTCATCATCGTCAATGGTGGCCTTGAGCACTTCCAGAGTGCCGTCACGGTTGACACGGCGAGTATTATCTGACACCACAAGTTTTCTGGAACACAGGCATAGTCCTTGCAACGTGAGGAGTCAATACTGTAAAGTCATTTTCCCTGAACAGTTATGAATAAATATACCTCAGCCATGTTTCCTACAAAATTTCACAAATGGAAAATGTTGTTTAATATATATATGTTAGCGAATATAGTCATAATCAAATATATTTTGGATGCATTTTTGTTTCTAACTGGAAAATTAACAAATGTGTTCAAAAATATCCAATGCTCACCCTATTTGTGACTGGTCACATGTGAAAATGGTATTTAATAGACATAGGCCCAGTGGGCATCCAAAGTTGCTGCAACGTTGTATTTAGGTTGCATTCGAACGTTGCAGTTTGGTTGTACCAATGGTCTATATGAAAGTTTTCCCGACGTTTTTTCCCAACGTTGCTGCTACGTTGTTTCCCAACGTTGCTGCAACGTTGTATTTAGGTCTCATTAAAACGCTGTATTTTTAAATTCTATTTTTTTAAATAATATAAAATAAAAAAATAATAAATATTTACTGCCAACCGCTCTTTCGCTAAGTATCGGCAGTTATGGACATTTTCGAGTTCGTTTCATAGAAAGAACCATTATTTGATGTCTATAGAGGAGTTGATGAAACGTTCCCCGAGTGGGAATCGAACACACCATCTCCCGATCGTTAGGCGGACTCCTCATCCACTACACCACGGCGAGTGTTGACAGTTTCAGACAGAAATGTTGACTATTTAATTTTGGTTGAAACTTTGAATCTAGATTCTACCATTTTAGTGCATAACACAACTTAAACAATATATTTTATCCGGCGATTTTGAGTTAAAGTTCATCTTTAGCAATCTTAAAGTTTAAGCAACTGATTTGTAAAATTAAAAAAAAATGAATTTCTAAATTTACAAGAAATCATATTTTCATTGATGCTATGCATGAACTGTATTATTATAAAGTACGATGCCTACTCGGGGAGCATTTTATTATCCCCTCTATAGACTACAAGTACTTGTTCTTTCTAGGAAACGGACTCGACAGTGTGCATATCTGCCGATAATACTCGAAAGGGCGGTTGGCAGTAAATAGTTTTTATTTTCATATTATTTAAAAAAAAAGAATTAAAAATACTACGTTTGGAGGCAACCTAAATACAACGTTTCAGCAACGTTGGAAAAAAACGTCGGGAAAACTTTCATATACACCATTGTGACAACCAAACTGCAACGTTTGAATGCAACATAAATACAACGTTGCAACAACGTTGGAAAAAAACGCCGGGAAAACTTTCATATATACCATTGTGACAACCAAACTGCAACGTTTGAATGCAACCTAAATACAACGTTTCAGCAACGTTGGAAAAAAACGTCGGGAAAACTTTCATATACACCATTGTGACAACCAAACTGCAACGTTTGAATGCAACCTAAATACAACGTTGCAGCAACGTTGGAAAAAAACGTCGGGAAAACTTTCATATACACCATTGTGACAACCAAACTGCAACGTTTGAATGCAACCTAAATACAACGTTGCGGCAACGTTGGAAAAAAAAACGTCGCAGCAACGTTGGGAAAAAACGTCGGAAAATTTTTCATAAAGACCATTTTGACAACCAAACTGCAGCGTTTGATGAAACGTCCGGGTAATGTTTTGTCTGAAACGTTGTGGCAACGTTCGGTAATGGTTGCCGACGTTGCGACCTAAAAATTACGTTGCAGCAACGTTCGTAAAACGTTTGATGCCCACTGGGGGTGTGCATAAAGGGAAATACAACTAAGGTTACACTGAATACATGTTCATCTTTCGAAACAAAAGCGCCAACTTGTCACAAAACACGCCATGAGGAAATTTATGAACTAATTTGTTCTACATTGATGACACGGAAAATAATGGAGACAACAAGAAACATGGCAATGCCATGAAAGCATGTTTTAAATATTTAACATATTAATCAAATCTACTAAAAATAATTGTGCAGTTTTAAGAAGGTACTGCAGGTAAGCTAAATAGACACACAATGTCAAGTGTAATACATCCATCCACCTCTAGTTTTTGAGCAGAGAATTTTTTTTTATTTTTAGTAACAGTTACCTTGACCTTGATCCAACAGGCCACAATAATGCAATCCTAAGCTTGATTAATTTGACCAATTTTTAAAAACTAAAGGGTCATAATTCTGATGCTGGTTAGAAAACTTGGCCGAGATATAATGCCCGCAAAAATATTCACAAAGTGTTATGATGATCTGGTTTAAACTATTCAAATATTGAACGGACATCATTCTGTTGGAGGCAACCCACACATTACAGATCGCTTCAGATGTTCCCAATATATTCCCTTTTTTAGATGATGTACAAAAAAGATTCAGTGCATTTTTCCGCATTAGAGACGTTTCTTTTTATCTCCTTTTGATCATATAAATGAAAAACTTTATAACGTTATGTTTTTCGATACTGACCTATCATGATACCAGGTGGAGTTGCTGCCATAGCGACAGGTCAAGGTGGCCTTCTCTCCAGGGGTCACAGGGACGAATGTATCACCTGACGGGTGACAAAGTGTAAACATTTTTTTTGTAACCCAATGTAAACATTGCGCAAAGTCTGTAACACAGAGTCAACATTGCAAATTGTCTGTGTAACACAGTGTAAACATGGCACATAGTTGATGTAACACTGTGTAAACATGGCAAATAGTCTGTATAACACAGAGTTAACATGGAACATAGCCTGTGAAACACATTAACATTGCAGATAGTCTGTGTAACACAGTGCTAACATGACACAAGGTCTGTGTAACACAGTGTAAACATGGCACATGGTCTGTGTAACACAGTGTAAACATATCCTGTGTAGCACCGTGTAAAAATGGTCTGTGTAACACGGTGTAAACATAGACTGTGTAATACAGTATAAACATAACCTGTGTAACCTGTGTAACAAAGTGTAAACATAGTATGTGTAACACAGTTGTTAACATAGTATGTATAACACAGTGTAAACATTGTCTGTGTAAAACAGGGTTCACATGTGTCTGTGTAACGCAGAGTTAACATATGTAAGTATGCATTACGTTGGATTTTAATTTGTCATGTTTACGATAATTCATTCTTTATTTTGTTTAAACATTGGACATAATTATTCGTTAGAATCTTACATTCGTGACTCGGTCCACTGACAAAATAGACGAAAATGTATGCCTGACGAATAATAATGGTATCACAGTACATGTATATTAACAGTGTAAAAATGGCAAAACCCACTGACCTTTATGCAGTAATATTTGTAAATAACATTATGTTGTACATATTTGTTTCCGTATTTAAATCTTGTTAAACAGAAACAAGATAAAATAATATTTTATTTTATTTCAGTTACCAAGAATCACGTCAATGCTTTGGACTTTGGAACAAATCAAACACCATGTGTGTTTCCTGTACCTGTAAAAAAGCCTTAAATATGAAAAATATTAAATATAAACAATGCAGATACAATTTATTTCAAGGCGTCGTGTCACTTTAATTTTAAGAATTGGATAATTATTCCTTTGTTAAGTAAGACACATGTATGTAAATACAACAGACGATAGAAGAAACAGTTAAAGATATAAGATAGATATAGCTAGTTTTTGGACAGAAATGACCCAGATTTAATATATGTAAAGATCTTATGCAAACATTCTGACTCGATGAACAATGTGGGGTCTAAAGAGGTTACAAGATAAATGTTGACGACACACATTGTAAGATGCATGAATTGGGGTGCTTACAAAAGCTCACCTTTAGCACTTTGTGCTCATGTGAGCTAAATATGGTGGAACAAAACACTATGAACAAGTGTGTTAGTGTGTGCGTGTGTGTGTGCGTGCGCGCGTATGTTTGTGTGCGTGTGTGTGTGTGTGTGTGTGTGTGTGTGTGTGTGTGTGTGTGTGTGTGTGTGTGTGTGTGTGTGTGTGTGTGTGTGTGTGTGTGTGTGTGTGCGTGTGTGCGGGTGTGTGTGTATGTGTGTATGTGAGTTTGTTAAACCTACCAACCGGGGAAAATCGTATGAATACACACCAACAAATCGGGGGAACACCTACCAACCGGGGAGTCTACCGGTTGATTTAAGGCGAATAGTTGTCATCTCCGTGTATTAAATACCAAACAGCGAATTTAAATTAGAAATCCAACGCCTTCCCCGATAAGCGGGTTCACGGCATGCACAAAATAAACACAAATCTTGACAAAATTGCTACCGTGTGTGTATTCGGGATTATAGCAGTTTTCCGGTTGCACTGTTTAATCAAAGCGCTGAAAGCACTGAAGTTGTTCGCTATTGCATAATCTTAGACGTAACTCAATTTTCAAAATTATGTTATAGCTTTTTATATCGCAAGTTTCAAATGAACACAACCCATTCAAATTAATAAAAAAGTATGTTTTAAAGAACAGGTCGAGATGTGTGTTCACTGTTTATCCTCATATTTATGTTATGGAGATATCCTAGACAAAATAACAACAATATGTCTCTTTTTTTCACAATTGGTTGTGCACTAATTGTCATCCCAGTACCAGAGACTTTCTTTAAACGAGAAACACCATAAAATCAGAACGTGTCGTCCTTGATTAGCTTGAGCGCATTGCACAGGCTAATCAGTGTGCACAGGCTAATCTGTGTCACCATTTGTTCGACATGAATTAAGCCCCGTTTTTCCTGAACAACCCATGTGAAAGACAATTTTTTTTACAGGACATGAGGTCCTATAACTTGTCAAATTTACAGGACCTCGCCAGATTTTACCGGACATTGTTCTTCTTTAACCGAACAAGAGAAAATATCTTTTATAGAGTTTATTTTATCATTATTTTGTTAACAATGTTTAACAATTTAAAATACAGTAGCATGTCTATCCGTAGTATCGGCCCTCTTAATGAATACCTACAAATTTTGAAAGTGAACAAATACAAACACACGCGTGTGTTATATGTCAATCTATAGTGCAATTCAGATTCTTTGACATAACAACGAAAACTGCATTTAAATCGGCAATCCTTTGACCAAAAAATTGCTGGACTAAGCTCCCTGTAGTAATTCGTTTCATGAACAGTTTGTTATGTAGTATCAGCCCTTCTGATTTGTTGTTAAGATTTGTTACTATGCGCAATTGCATATTCGAGGTAACTTAATGAAACAAGATTGAAATCAACAGAAGACATTCAACGTTATAAAGAGTGTGTCTTAACGCACGGGTCGAGATGTATTTGCACTTTTTATCAGCCTATTTATTTGATAGAGATAACTTAGACAAAATAACAAAAACATGGTCCTTTTTTGACGTTCAGAAAGCATAGAAAGTTTGATGAAAATGTAATGACAACTCAATATAAAGACAATTTGCAATCACCTCATATTAAATGAATATTGTTTTAATATCGAATACCTATCTTACTAAGAATATAATGTCATTATGGAAATTCTCTGTACACAACTTTTGATTTTTGACACCAAATACAAATTCAAAATATACAATGAGATAATTGATGAAAGTAAATAAAAAAAAGCAATTATAACATGGCCATCCCCGCCGTATCAGCATCTATAACTAGCCTCAGATTACGAATGACACAAATACGATGCGACTATGACTTTTATTATGCAAGAATATATGGTGTACGAGCTTGTCCAAAAATATTCTTAACCGTATCGGACGGTTTATAAACCGTCCGGGACGATTTAGGAAGGTTTTTGACCGTTCGTGCGCATAAACCGTCCGATACGGTTTAGAGCCACGAGCCTTGGCAAGTGGTTCAGATTTTCGGTAAGAGCAGAATAAACTTCGCTTTATTCGGCACCGACCTAGTATTCGATTTATCCCATCAATTTTCTTAGTCGTCAATACTTTCTTTAAAAATAGAATATGAAAAAAGAACTACACGGAAAATACCAAAGTCATTTAAAGCAAACATTGTATTGTTATTTTATTCGTGCCGAGCCTAATATATAACAGAAAGATCAGGCACTTGCCTGTTTTTCTGTTTATTATACCTCTACGTCCCCGATTGTAAATTAATATTGAATTAAATACTAAAAAATGCAGTTGTAGTGGGAAAGAATATGACTTTTGTCGTTTGGCGTGTTAATAATGACGTCATGAGTACGCGCACTTAATATTTGTAAAAAATGTTGTTTTTTTTGCTTTTTGTGTTGCATTTTGTGTTTAAAAGATATTACATCTTGGTAGCAAATTGTTTGTTGTGTTGAATCTAATTTGATGTAACTTAAAATGATAACTTTATAGTTGATTCCGAGTAATATGACCAGCCTGCAAACATGACTGATATAATAGTTCGCCGCGCCTGACAGCTATATTTCAGCATTGCCGAAATAAAGGAACATATATTTCACAGTGGTTTATTTCCACAATACAAGTCTGATGATGGGATACAACAAAGAGCTCTATGCATTAGCCGTATTATTATTTACAGAAAAGCTTCAATAAATCACAATAATGATACATCTTATCATAAAATTTTAATTATCAATGACATGAGTATGCTACAGTAATACAAAATGAGTGGTAGAATGTGTCAGGGGTTCATTGAAAATAAACGTACTACAAAACCCTTTTAAAAGCGAAGTGCATGACGGTATTTACATGAACATGTAATTTCAATTTGGATGGGTTTTGTACAGAGAATGACACAAATGAGGAATATTAACATACAACTGAAAAACACAACGTCACACGATGCAAATTGAAATGTGTTGTCATGTATATTGTAAACTCGTTACTGGTGAGAACTATCTAACATTTTAACACACACACATATATATAAATATATTTATCTATATGCATAATGTTTCATTATTATTATTGTTTTGGACAACATTATTTACCCCTGTTGGCGTCAAACGTAATTTCTTGTTTTTATGATGTCGTTCGTTTATTGCCGTAACATTAAATCTTTATACTGAATGGCGTAGTTTTTATAAACCGATATCCGCTAAATACGTTTAATGTTTTTAAGCATATTTTATAATTTATAAATACGTTATTTCTTATAAATTAAACGGGCAGGTATCTTTACGGTGTACAATTTCAGATAATCTATATTGGGCATGACTTTAAATTTGTACTATATGTAACATATCTAATTTAAGCAACTATTAAGTATGACAGCGGTAAATTATTCAACCAAATGACTACCTAATCTACCAGACAGTGAAGACATGGTGGCATCATCAATTGTTTTTAATGATCAGACTGTCATCTGCCACCCAGTGTGGTTTATGACATCATGTTGTTAGTTAAGTCTGGACAATATCTAATCAAAACGAGATAATCGGATTATGCAGGACAAAGGGGCGTTTAAAACACCGGAATACAAAGGGTAACACGAATGATGCAAACAATGAAAAATGAAAAATATTGCATTTAAATTAAATGTTTATTTTATGTGTCAACGTGTTAGTTTTCTCGGACAAATACAATTATGGTGAATTTTTATACGTTGTTTATTTGGAATTGATCTATTTATTTCTTGTTCTCAATCTTATTTATTTCAGTAAAGTATAACACCTTTTTGGCATGTTGAAAAATAAAATCTAAACATAATCCTTTTAAATATAAACGATCACGCTCTATTTCTCCCCATTGATTGTGTCTTTCTTTTGCCTACCAATGCAATCCGGATGTAAACACGGAGGTCACGCGTGAACTGGTCTATAGTATAATTTTATCTACTTATACTAATGTATGGTTTGCCTATTATAACACACATTTCATGCGGTGATTATGATTTGTTTAGATTTTATTTACAGCATTTCCAGAAGGCCAATGGCCTATGTGGACACATTTAAGTACAAACAATATTACAACTACAGTAATAGACATATGCAAATGATTATAACAACCATATGCAATTATGAGTAAGCGAGTACACAACTTTTTAAATAATAATTACATAATTAGTGCTAATTAATAATTTACAGTAGGAAATACATAAAATCCGTAAGAATAATATTTAAAAGGATTACTCATACTTATACTTATCAATACATATTGCATTAATTTTGACGTGCATTTACTCTTCAAACAAAACATAAAGAGAGTAAAACAACAACAAAACTCACACAACATACCGAATATGCGACTTACAAGTGACAAAAAGGTTATACTTTCGTTTTCAATTTAATTTTTTAGAAACGTAAATTTCAAACACTATTTCAAAGTCAGCATTTACACTGTCGCCCGACTACCTATTTAAAAGATAATTATTGTTATATTTAATTGTTTTTTTATAATCGGTTTAAGCGGTCATGTTCAACGTTTTATAACTTGAGAACTATGAATATAGACAAGCGTAACCATATACTATTGCGTTGTTATCAACCGTGCAATTGGACTTATAGCCTCAGATGATGAATGACCTGTGCATAGCAAAAATACTACGTCATTTCGACGCAGCAGATAGTGGACTATTTTTATCATTCATAAACAATCTGTTCCGCGACACGTATAATACAAACATTGTTCATTGATTCTTTTCTATATAAAAATATTCCATTTAACACGATAGTCACATAATGTTTCCATTTATGAATGAATATAGTTGAAAACTCAAACCTCTTGCATAAATTATACAACTCATTCTCGCGTAGATGCAGCAGATGTGGCGGGTATCCGGCTATGCGTAGTTAACAGCGAACTGGCTTGAAATTTTTGGTAGACATAAGTTGTTCGCAAGCGAAAAACTAAAAATGACAATGTTTAAGTGTTCAAGTTCTTCAAATTAGGATTTACAATGCATTGTGCTAAAAGTTTTTATTGATTGTTGATAGAGCAAAGTTTTCGCTACGTCTAGATGCCAAAGTTGTTGATTTGAATTATTTTACTGCCATGCAACTGGACTCTGATTGAAGGCTGTCAGAAAATATATATTTTTTATTTTAAACCCTGCAACTATAATTATATTAAATTTTGATTTTTAAGCATTTTAGGCATATTCGGTCAAAGCACGCTATATTCGCCCATTCTCAATTAAAGGGACCTTTTCGTTTTTTCACTGCTCCTTGCCTACAAATTTCAACGTATACTAAATGTGCTAAGGTTTGAAGCTGTTTGTGGCAGCCCAAGGTGATATGTAACCGAACACAACACTTTTTATCGAATAAATATCAGACTTGTAGCTGATTTTTGGTGACAAATACCTCTAAAATGTAATATTTCTAATGTCCCAGACGTTGATGATACAAAGTAGGGAGCCTAAAATGTAATTAACTGGTCTTATAGATGGGGTTTATGTTTGTTACCTGGGGAAAACATAACTGGAACAGGTAAAATATGTACTTTGACACTGGAAACACGATAATGAGTTCACATGATGAATTTTATGATTGTCCCAGAAACTGCGGTAAGATACGTTAAAGGTTTTTGTTAAGACATATTTGGTATGAAATGCATGTACATATAGTGGGGATTATGTGTGTATGACTATGGCAGATGAAAACAGCAGACATTGATGAATTCCGAATGTTTACTTGTTGCGTACAGTTTATGTAAGATACGTTAACATATTAGTGGCTAAAGAAACGAAATGAGCAAAGCTGTAATATCCGAGGTCCATGTTTCTGAATCATCTGTTCTATAATGACATTAAACAGCACATGTGGTGTTATTCTGACCACATGCCTTATGATGGTATTAAAAACTAAAAATATAAGTAAGAAATGTTTAAGTAAGATACGTTAATAGACTTTCTTGTAAATCAGTTTACGTTGTGGTAAAATCCAATATTGGTATTCTTATACCGCGCGAGCGCATTACTGATGTAGTGTAGATCCGGCGGAAGCATGTGCTTGTGTACACAACAACAGTTAAGTATGCGGACTGATTTAAATTATGAGTGTGGAATACTGATGGATTCAATGCGCTGCAACTAAGGTAAGTTACGGTTTTGTGATCAATTATGTTGTTTGTATTATGTTATAACTTTAACATTATCATTAAAGGTAACATTGGTGAAAATATGTGTTGTCGAGTGCATAAAATGTAAACAAACAGGCTTAACGTATTTTACATTAATTTAACGTATATTACGCACCATATGCTGTTTCTTGGACACACTGTTAAAAAATAGGAGCATGTCTGTGAGTAAATGTGTGTTTTAGTGCTTCTTTATCTTAAACGACCAAAAGTACATAAGAATGTAAGCATATATCGTTTGAATAAGTATTAGGCTTGGGGTTATTGATGTTATATTTAACGTATCTTACAATTGTATTAACGTATTTTACATTTTTTCAGAACTTCACCATGGGCAAGACTGCAGCTCAATATCAGAAGGAATATATAGAGAGAATGAAGAAAAATGATCCGTCATACATAGAAAAAGAACGGAGAGAGCTAAATCGTATAGAATTCCAATAGATGTTATTAGTTAGCGCAAACAAGAGACAATAAGAAAACGAAACAGGAAATTTGTTAGAAATTTCCGGGCCAAGAAGAGAGTCATTAGTGCGCAATATGAACAAGCAGATAACCCCGTAATACAACCAGAAGCATCTACAAGCATGGTAAATGAAGATATGCCAGAACAGTCAGGTGCAATATTCAGTTCATCAAACATTACGACTGAAATTTCTAAGCAGCAACCACTAGTGAATAAAATGAATTTTGAACAGCAGCGCTGCAATCCTGTGCAAAGCTCAGAAGCACTGAGAGCTGCATCATACAATATTAATAGTTTGAAACTAGAACTACATATGGTCATCCGAGGACTGAAAGACTGAGAAAAATAAATTACAGACTTTCGAAGAAGCAAACCACACCTATAACCAAGACAAATAGTAATGAAAGTCCAAATAAGAATGAGACACCTTGCGCTACACCTAGATCAAAGACCAAAATAGAGTTCCAACAAGATCCAACAAAGGACAGAAATTACACAGGGTACTCGCAAATATAGTCAGTGGTAATATCATGAATAAATACAAATGCATCAGGACCTTGAGCAAGGAGACTGGAAATTATCGAAACATCCTCAAACAAGCCACTACAAAACATAAAATACAAATAGAAATACATAGCATTTATATAGCGCAAAAATTATTTACATATTCTATTGCGCTTCACAATATTACATATTCAGCATTAAGACCAAAACTTGTTAACGATATACATTTATGTTCGAGAACGTGAAAGCAATCAACAAACAATTACTATTTTGGTTAGTAAAAATGCAGACTTCATACTAATCATACAAGTACACTCATTGTTTGTTAAATTGTCCAAAGAGATGTGTTTTCAGCCTTGATCTAAAACTGACTTCAGATTGACAAGCTTTAAGATACTCAGGTACCATTTTGGACCGACGACGGCAAGATATATGTCAGCAAGTTTTGTTCGTCGTCTAGGGATGCAGAATTTTGTGTTATTATTTGACCTTTATTTGTATTGTCCGCGAGCAGCTGCAAACAATTCTATTATGTAAACTGGAGCTGTACCATTGATTACCCGAAATACTAAAACTTAAACTTTAAAAATCACCATGGCCTGTACAGGGAGCCAGTGTAACTTTTTTAGGAGATCAGTGATAAGTTCTTCACAAGAAGCGTTCAGTACAACTATTGCGGCATGATTTTGAACTCGCTGTAGCTTCTTGATTTGGTAAGCGGGAACTTCCGTAAAAAGACCATTGCAAAAGTCAATATGCGAATGAACTAATCCATGTGCTAATGATGCCGTAGACTCTTTTGTAAGATGTTTTCGTATAGCTTTGATATTGCGTAGTTGTGAATGTGCGATCTGTAACATGTAACAATGAAGCCAAGAAAATGGAAAGGAAAGGATCAAGGCAAACTGATCAAACATGTCGTTGATTTCCTAGAGCGAGATGATGCGAGTGTTCAAATGCCAGGCAAGAAGGATTTCAAAAAAGGTGATTGCAGCAAATAGCAGACACGTGTATTTAACGATTATATGTCAAACTTATTTTGAGAAATTTAAGTCTGAAAACCCCCATCTGAAGATATCAATCTCTGTTTTTTGTCGACTCTGTCCAGATAACATTCATCTTACAAAGCTTATATCAAGGAACACGTGCATATGCTGCAGACATCAAAATACAACAATGAAGCTTAAACGTCTGAGAGAAATTGAAATAGAAGTCTCTGCAAACCCGCAAACAGCCAGTAAATGTGTGTCTCTTGAAGATATGAAGTCGCCTTTGAAAGATGGTCTCAAAGCGGGTGATGATGTTGAATTCGAAGAAAAGAAACGAGTAGATGCATATGGTAAAAAAAGATGAAAGTAGTGAAAGTGACAATGACTAAAGAAAAGTTGGAATCATATATGACCACACAATACGATGAATTCCTGCAGCATGAAGACAGTGTATAGTCACAATACAATGCCGTCAGGCAGGTGAAAGAACATCTTTCTGAAAATGAAGTCGTTGTCCATATGGACTTTGCTGAACATTTTACATGTAGTAATGTTGACAAAATCCAGAGTGCAAACTGGAACAGCACAGCAGTGACATTGCATCCAGTGGTTGTGTATCACAGGAATGGAGAATAGGTAGAATACAAAAGCTACATATATGTATCAGAAGTCACAAACCACAATTCTACTGATGTTTACACAATACTGAAAAAATTAGTACCCGAGTTGAAGGCACTCTTTTCTGATTTGAAGATGATACATTGCTGAACTGACAGCCCCTCTTCGCAGTGTCGAAATACGTATATATTCGATGTTATCCTGTGTTACGCACAGTTGTTTGGAGTGAATGCCCGTTGGAATTACTTTGAGTCAGTGCATGGCAATGGGCCGTGTGTCGGCATAGGGGGTATTGCGAAACGTCAAGCAGGAGAAGCTTGTAAACAAGGAAAGGTAATTATTCAAGATGCGTTACAGTTCTACAGATTGGCAGCAAGTCAGAAGAAAAGCATAGAGTTTGTGTATTACTTAGACAATAACACACGTCAGAGCTGGGCCGAACGTCTATAATCGGCCCGCTGCCGACATAACGCGGCTAGGGCCGATTTTAGACGTCCGGCCCAGCTCTGCCGTGTGTTATCGTGTATATCACATATATCACATATCGTTACTATAAATAGTAAGTTACACACACAAGCTAGAATATTTTAGCAAAACGGTTGCCGAACGAGAAATTACCTTCAGACTTTTCACAAGCACATCGACTGAACGTCACCCCCTCAATGGTTTGTCGGCACTCTGTCCAGTTTTCCGGCCTGCCGTCGTCGGTACAGTTGTACATATCATTTTCCCCACAGAAAGAGGTCCACGGGATGTCGGTCTTGAAGCATTTACAGGTCACCTAAAACAGCGGATTATATAATAAAGAAGAAACCTTCACTGTTTCGTTGAGTATAAACGATTTGAACCACATATTCGTATGCACATTGATACAAAAGCTTCAAATCATCGCACTTGCATATCGCATCCTTATCACGTCGCATTAATTGAATCGAACCGCGTAATGCGAAAATGGGTGTTATGTCTTATTCGGCCAGCGAAGCTCCAGATCAGCCCGCGCTATTGCGCAATCTGTTCAGGAGCTACACTTTCGGCTATGAAGTCACGCAAGGTTTTGTGGTCTCATAAGTTTACGTATGCGCAGGTTGATCTTGAACTACCCTGTCCGCTATGAAGTCACACGAGATTGTGTGGTCTCATAAGTGGACCGATACGCAAGTTCATCTGGAGCTTCCCTGTCCGCTATGAATTCACGCAAGGTTTTGTGGTCTCATAAGTGGACTAATACGCAGGTTGATCTGGAGCTACCCTGTCCGCTATGAAGTCACGCAAGGTTCTGTGGTCTCATAAGTGGACGGATACGCAGGTTGATCTGGAGGTACCTTGTCCGCTATGAAGTCACGCAAGGTTTTGTGGTCTCATAAGTGGACGGATACGCAGGTTGATCTGGAGGTACCCTGTCCGCTATGAAGTCACGCACGGTTTTGTGGTCTCATAAGTGGACGGATACGCAGGTTCATCTGGAGGTACCCTGTCCGCTATGAAGTCACGCACGGTTTTGTGGTCTCATAAGTGGACGGATACGCAAGTTGATCTGGAGGTACCCTGTCCGCTATGAAGTCATGCACGGTTTTGTGGTCTCATAAGTGGACAGATACGCAGGTTGATCTGGAGCTACGCTGTCCACTATGAAGTCACGCACGGTTTTGTGGTCTCATAAGTGGACGGATACGCAGTTTGATCTGGAGCTACGCTGTCCGCTATGAAGTCACGCACGGTATAATGGTCTCATAAGTGGACGGATACGCAGGTTGAGCTGGAGCTACGCTGTCCGGTATGAAGTAACGCAAGGTTTTGTGGTCTCTTAAGGTGACGGATACGGAGGTTGATCTGGAGCTACCCTGTCCGCTATGAAGTCACGCACGGTGTTATGGTCTCATAAGTGGACGGATTCGCAGGTTGATCTGGAGCTACGCTGTCCGCTATAAAGTCACGCAATGTTTTGTGGTCTCATAAGTGGACGGATACGCAGGTTGATCTGGAGCTATCCTGTCCGCTATAAAGTCACGCAAGGTTTTGTGGTCTCATAAGTGGACGGATACGCAGGTTGAGCTGGAGCTACCCTGTCCGCTATGAAGTCACGCATGGTTTTGTGGTCTCTTAAGTGGACGGATACGCAGGTTGTGCTGGAGCTACGCTGTCCGCTATGAAGTCACGCAATTTTTTGTGGTCTCTTAAGTTGACGGATACGAAGGTTGATCTGGAGCTACGCTGGCCGCATAAGACAAAAGAACTATTTTCGCATTCCGATGATCAAAGTTCACGAGTGTCCTCATCGACAGATGGATATTACTCTTCTCAACAAAGGATGGTTACTAGTTTAAACTACTAGTATCTGTCTAAATAAAAAAATATGTGTCCGTTTCTGTATCAATTTCTCATATTTGCACTGAACTGCTTTAAAGATAAGACATATATGTTACATTTGAATCAGATGAAATTTAAACACACTGATTTATATGCAAGCATCACGCACACGTTGTTTGAAGGAAAGATTAAAACAAAATACTTGATACATGCTTAGAAGGAGAGGAGCGAAAGACGAGGTATGTGACTTATCACAACACGAACGGCAATGGTTTTCACATATTTTCATTTCCATAGCAAAGTTGATCTTAGAGTACAAGGATACCAAGCAAACATGTGTGTTCTTAAAAAAGATAATCCATACATTTGAAGAAACCCACATTTCCGCGTAACGAAAACAAACGTTTCGTTTTTTTTGTTGTAGTAAATGTCATTTGGGTTTTGGCTTGTCTTTCTAAGTAAAATGAGGTACAGTTGACCTTTAAATGTCAATTTAGCAATATATTTTATAATCGACAAAAACTTTGGAAAATACAGATTGACATAGTGACAGTCTCCATCAAAAGTTACTGTTTGGTATGAACGCAGGGCAACACTCAGAAAATTTGTCGCACAGAAGATCATTTTTGTATTTAAACAAGATCTATGAAACAATCCTAGTGACAATCATAACACTCGTTGTTATAAGCTTTCTAACACTCGATTGCAATAAGCCTCGCTCTGGGAAAACAGGGCTTAATGCATGTGCGTAAAGTTATGTCCGAGATTAGGGACGAAATTTTCCACTTTTATGAGATTTTTCATTTAAAGAAGGGTTCTTCTTAACGAAATTCAATTAACGCAGAATGTGTCGTCCCTTATCAGACTGTTCGGAATGCACAGGCCTATTTGGGACGATATTGTACGCACATTCATTAAGATCCGTTTGCTCAAAGTGATGCTTATAAATGGTATTGCCACAAGCGTCGCTAGAAGCAGACTGGTTTTCTTAACTTACAGTCTCATTCATTCGAGTCTCACAAGTCTCTCCGGTCCATCCCACCGGACACGTGCAGTTCGTTGCGTACGTATCACCTTCGCAAAATAATTTCCCGCCGTTGCGACAGTGATCATCCGGAAGCATATGCAGCAACGTGCAACCTGAAGGAAAGGAACAAAAATCATCCCAGTTGTATAATGAGCCTCGTTGTGGGAAAACTGTGTCTAACGAATGTGCTTAAAGTGTGCGTGAAGTGTGCGTGAAGTGTGCGTGAACTGTGCGTAAAGTGTCGTCCCAGATTAGCCTGTGTCGGACGACGCTTTTTGATTTTAAGGAATTTTTCGTTTAAAAGTAGTCAATGTTAGCAAAATCCAGTTTAGGTGGAAACCGATGTCCCAGATTGCACAAACTAATGTTTTGCGACACTTTAAGCACAAACATTAATTCCTGTTTTCTCAGAATTCGACCTAAAAAATATCGCCCCTGGAACACCGGAAGAGGCTACAGGCTATATTTTAAGGTACTCTGGATCTAGTTTAATTGTCAACCAATCAACTTTAACACTGGCCGTAATAATCAAAATAATAATAATAGCTCGGCGTTAGTAGATATCTTCGGCAGACGAAACTCTTTACACTGCATAACAGCAATCAAATAGCGAGGCTTACACATGATTTTTTCTGCTTCTGTTGTGCAAGGCGATTGATTGCCCAGATGCTGAGTCATGCTATTGTAGTCCAGACACGTGCCGTTGCCGTAGCAATCCATACACTGGCCGATGCAATCCCAGCTAGGATTATCGGCACAGTTGCGATAACCTAATAAAATAAATATAACAATGGTAATGAAATAATAACAACATTACCTACGAAGAAATTTTGTATCCAGAACAACATATTTTACAACTTATGATTACCGTTATTTTATTTATAATAATTATGATAACTATATTAATTATTATTTGCAATCGTTATAGTATGCTTAAAGTAATGATGCTTTTTCTGTGAGTAAAATTTTGCCCTTTATATAAAATTAAATTTAAGTTAATCCTCGTGCATTAGTTATCCTTACTTTTATATTGCATCAAGCCACAACTATTGTTTGAGTTATTTATGTTTAATTGTTTTCATGTTAATTCTGTGCAATAATTTCAGCGCTAAGATTATTAAATAAAAAACAACGGAAGAAACACATGTTACACAGAGAAATATTTTTATTTTTTTTGTTTTTTATTTAATATTCAATAAAAAACCAGTTTGGTTTCATTTTCCTTTTTCAGCGTTTCAATTTCGCGCTTTTGCTCGAAAATATCACTTTCGAGGATTTCGATCCGGCGGATGACATTGCCAAGAAGAGAAATATTATCACTCGAAACATACCTTTATGGCCTTTAGTTCTCGAGCAATCAGGTCCTGCAATAATTAAATATGAATGAGTATACACATATCCCCTTTACTGTTCTCGTATACATAACAAGGCATATTCAACGATGATTAATTGAGTAAATATATGTATATGCTCGTTCAAAACATCTATAATACTAAAAATACAAAGGTTAGATATAACAATATCTTATTTTTGATGCTTATCATGTTCGATTGATTTTTAAACAAGATCCGCAAGTCACGTCGAAGATTTGAGTAATTTATGTTCTTGACAAATTTTACTCAGTGAACATTGCACAAGGAAGTGCTTTCATGTCGTACCAAAATCATATCCATCGGACACAACAATGTGTAGTTAAAGTCCCCGGTCATAGCTATATATATGGGCAGAATCGTAAGAAAACATGTTTTTATTGAGGATATCACTGAAAATCCGATTGAAATCGGTTGAAAACAAACAATTTAGTGATTTTTATTTTGGGTCGTGTACGGTAAAGTACAAAAATGACCTAATAAATATTCATGATTCGACACGTTAATTCAAACCTAAACAAACAAAATTGCGGATACGGACGAATTTAGCGGAGAGAAGGTAAGAACAAATGCAAATACATCTGTTACAGACGGAAACTGAGTCGCAACGGTACGTTTTTCCTAAATCTATTTATTTATTTTACATAATTGTGCTAATAATGTTAAGCGAAAGCTAAATATAGACATAGTTTGCATGACTCGCAATGCTGCAATGATTTCGCCTGTTGCATGTATTTATGATCATTTATATTCTATTTTATCGAATCAAACCCGATTTTGACCAGGTTTTCGATGTCTACCTCGATAAAAAAGATATTTCAATGAATTTATGTAAAGTGTATTTCTCGCTTAACGATTTATATGCAAAACAACGATCTATTCCACGAACTGTCACTTTAAACATGATCTTTTAATTGCATCAATCCATTGGGAAGATGTTATTTTCTTTGTTCGTTCCTTATTTTCAAATAAAGTACACACTATAAAAATACCAGTTTATAGTACACAATATAAAGTCTACCATGTTCATCCTAAATGACATATTTTGCGACTGACATTTTTATTAAGTTCAATCTTAATAATATAGAGTCGATTTTGCAAATGTTTTTACAATTGTTTTAGGTTCCGCATGTTTTATAATAAAAGCCTTCATAAGAGTTAAAATTATTTATTACAGAAAATCGTTTGTCATACCTTCAGAACGTTGTAATGCTCCGACAGTGGCATTAATGGTCAATTTGCACTGCCTGCAGTCAAATCCTTTACACGGACTTCCTTTAACGTCGATGCAGTATTCTAAAATAAAATTATAAACCCTGTAATTGTACATGCATGAACCTTTAAATGCTTTACAACAATGATGCAAATAACTGATATAAATTGTTTTACAAAACAATAAAATATTACAAACAGCATCTACAATCGTGTATTTTAAGATTATATTAGTCAAGTCATGTGTCTTATGCCATATGCGCAAAGTCTGGTCTAGAGATTACCTTTCGGCTAATGAGATCACGATAGTTTGCGTAACTTGAAAGCAGAGAGCGTAGCTCCTGGCCTAATTGCTCAATGGCATGCGACATACGACCTAGATTCGCACGACGCGAGTAATATAATATCAGTGCATCGTGATTGAATTGACTGACTATTGATTTGCTATCTATAACACTAATAAAAATGGTTTGATAAAAAGAGAATACATGGTTGCTTACCTATGTTTACAGACTGATATCGGATGAGGATAATATCGGCAAAGGGACTAACAAATACTAACAAAGAACGTTTAAAAAGTTAAAATAAAACCTCGCAAACAATTGGCGAATAAAAGTACTGCACAATGTGAACATGAGGCTGACTGATGACATCTACAAGGATCGATTGATCATTGCCCATAAGAAAGAGTTCTTGATTCAGTAACATATAATAACGATTAAGACTTTATTTCACTCGTGAAAATATTATTTTCTATGATCACTGGTGAATTAAAATCAATATTCCACCGAATCGAACCAATTTTCTTTTTATGTTATGCTTTTTGTCACCTTTTATTTTATTGTTAAATACTTTTACTGAAGAATTTCGCTTGGATATAGACGTCATTTCGTTAAAAAAATGACGTCATTTCACAGTTAAACAGTGAATTACGTCATTTCGTTTAAAAAGGACGTCATTTCACAGAAAAACAGTGAAAATTTTGACTGGTATTTTTTCACTGTTTGAAACAGTGATTTACCAGTTTTAATTCATCGTTATTTCTCTTTAAACCACATAAAAGCATAAAATAAACAAATGTTGATTGTCGTAAGGCTAATACGAATGAGCCGCGTTCAGGGAAAACAGCGAAAAGCATTTATGAATGTGCGTACAGTGTCGTCCTAGATTATCGTGTGCAGTCGCACAGGCTATTCAAAGACGACACTTTTTGATGTTGTGATATTTTTCGTTTAAAAGAAGTGTTTAAGCAAAAATCCAATTAAAGCGGAAGACGTCATCCATGAACAACCTTTGCTTTTTTCAGAAACCGGCTTTAACTGTGTTACGTAATTGGACTGCGAGGACCACACTTCCATCTAAAATGCGTACATGAACAATGGATGTAAGCATACATTCCCTCGTGTTTCCTTTAGTTTTAATTTTCCCTTAGCACAAAATATTGAAAGAAATAGGAAAAAAGTAATTTCAGTCAAACAGCTACGCCGAAAATCAACATTTTCTTACTGATATCTCCTGTCGAATCGCGTTGAGTTATTTCACTGTGTCCGTCGGTTGACGCCAAAGTATTTTGGACGCATAGGACAATCAACAACGTCACGTTTACGACGCTGGAGATACATGTACACTGAAATAAATGTTACTGTCTGGTATGAACGCAGGTCAACACTCAGAAAATTTGTCGCACAGAAGATCATTTTTGTATTTAAACAAGATCTATGAAACAATCCTAGTGACAATTATTACACTCGTTGTTATAAGCTTTCAAACACTCGATTGCAATAAGCCTCGCTCTGGGAAAACAGGGCTTAATGCATGTGCGTAAAGTTATGTCCGAGATAAGGGACGAAATTTTCCACTTTTATGAGATTTTTCATTTAAAGAAGGGTTCTTCTTAACGAAATTCAATTAACGCAGAATGTGTCGTCCCTTATCAGACTGTTCGGAATGCACAGGCCTATTTGGGACGATATTGTACGCACATTCATTTAGATCCGTTTGCCCAAAGCGATGCTTATAAATGGTATTGCAACAAGCGTCACTAGAAGCAGACTGGTTTTCTTAACTTACAGTCTCATTCATTCGAGTCTCACAAGTCTTTCCGGTCCATCCCACCGGACACGTGCATTTCGGTGCGTACGTATCACCTTCGCCACCTTCGCAAAATAATTTCCCGCCGTTGCGACAGTGATCATCCGGAAGCATATGCAGCAACGTGCAACCTGAAGGAGAGGAACTAAATGCATCCCATTTGTATAATGAGCCTCGTTTTGGGAAAACTGTGTCTAACGAATGTGCTTAAAGTGTGCGTGGAGTGTGCGTGAAGTGTGCGTGAAGTGTGCGTGAAGTGTGCGTAAAGTGTCGTCCCAGATTAGCCTGTGTCGGACGACGCTTTTTGATTTTAAGGAATTTTTCGTTTAAAAGTAGTCAATGTTAGCAAAGTCCAGTTTAGGTGGAAACCGATGTCCCAGATTGCACAGACTAATGTTTTGCGACACTTTAATCACATACATTAATTCCTGTTTTCTCAGAATTCGACCTAAAAAATATCGCCCCTGGAACACCGGAAGAGGCTACAGGCTCTATTTTAAGGTACTCTGGATCTAGTTTAATTGTCAACCAATCAACTTTAACACTGGCCGTAATAATCAAAATAATAATAATAGCTCGGCGTTAGTAGATATCTTCGGCAGACGAAACTCTTTACACTGCATAACAGCAATCAAATAGCGAGGCTTACACATGATTTTTTCTGCATATATTGTGCAAGGCGATTGATTGCCCAGATGCTGAGTCATGCTATTGTAGTCCAGACACGTGCCGTTGCCGTAGCAATCCATACACTGGCCGATGCAATCCCAGCTAGGATTATCGGCACAGTTGCGATAACCTAATAAAATAAATATAACAATGGTAATGACATAATAACAACATTACCTACGAAGAATTTTTTTATCCAGAACAACATATTTTACAACTTATGATTACCGTTATTTTATTTATAATAATTATGATAACTATTTTAATTATTATTTGCAATCGTTATAGTATGCTTAAAGTAATGATGCTTTTTCTGTGAGTAAAATTTCGCCTTTTATATAAAAATTAAATTTAAGTTAGTCCTCGTGCATTAGCTATCCTTACTTTTATATTGCATCAAGCCACAACTATTGTTTGAGTTATTTATGTTAAATTGTTTTCATTTTAATTCTGTGCAATAATTTCATCGCAAAGATTATTAAATAAAAAAACAACGTAAGAAACACATGTTACACAGAGATTTTTATTATTATTTTATTTTATATTCAATATAAGACCAGTTTGGTTTCATTTTCCTTCTTCAGCATTTCAATTTCGCGCTTTTGCTCGTAGACATCAATTTCGAGGAATTTGATCCGGCGGATGACATTGCCAAGAAGAGAAATATTATCACTCAAAACATACCTAGTATATGGCCTTTACGTGTCGAGCAATCAGATCCTGCAATAATTAAATATGAATGAGTATACACATATCCCCTTTACTGTTCTCGTATACATAACAAGGCATATTCAACGATGATTAATTGAGTAAATATATGTATATGCTCGTTCAAAACATCTATAATACTAAAAATACAATAGTTAGATATAACAATATCTTATTTTTGCTGCTTATCATGTTCGATTGATTTTTAAACAAGATCCGCTAGTCACGTCGAAGATTTGAGTAATTTATGTTCTTGACAAATTTTACTCAGTGAACATTGCACAAGGAAGTGCTTTCATGTCGTACCAAAATCATATCCATCGGACACAACAATGTGTAGTTAAAGTCCCCGGTCATAGCTATATATATGGGCAGAATCGTAAGAAAACAAGTTTTTATTGAGGATATCACTGAAAATCCGGTTGAAATCGGTTGAAAACAAACAATTTAGTGATTTTTATTTTGGGTCGTGTACGGTTAAGTACAAAAATGACCTAATAAATATTCATGATTCGACACGTTAATTCAAACCTAAACAAACAAAATTGCGGATACGGACGAATTTAGCGGAGAGAAGGTAAGAGCAAATGCAAATACATCTGTTTCAAACGGAAACTGAGTTGCAACGCTACGTTTTTGCTAAATCTATTTATTTATTTTACATAATTGTGCTAATAATGTTAAGCGAAAGCTAAATATAGACATAGTTTGCATGACTCGCGATGCTGCAATGATTTCGCCTGTTGCATGTATTTATGATCATTTATATACTATTTTATCGAATTAAACCCGATTTTGACCAGGTTTTCGATGTCAACCTCGATAAAAAAGATATTTCAATGAACTTATGTAAAGTGTATTTCTCGCATTACGATTTATATGCAAAACAACGATCTATTCCGCGAACTGTCCATTTAAACATGACCTTTTAATTGCATCAATCCATTGGGAAGATGTTATTTTCTTTGTTCGTTCCTTATTTTCAAATAAAGTACACACTATAAAAATACAAGTTTATAGTAAACAATATAAAGTCTACCATGTTCATCCTAAATGATATATTTTGCGATTGACATTTTTATTAAGTTTAATCTTAATAATATAGAGTCGATTTTGCAAATGTTTTTACACTTGTTTTAGGTTCGCCATGTTTAATCATAAAAGCCTTCATAAGAGTTAAAATTATTTATTACAGAAAATCGTTTGTCATACCTTCAGAACGTTGTAATGCTCCAACAGTGGCATTAATGGTCAATTTGCACTGCCTGCAGTCAAATCCTTTACACGGACTTCCTTTAACGTTGATGCAGTATTCTAAAATAAAATTATAAACCATGTAATTGTACATGCATGAACATTTATATGCTTTACAACAATGATGCAAATAACTGATATAAATTGTTTTACAAAACAATAAAATATTACAAACAGCATCTACAATCGTGTATTTTAAGATTATATTAGTCAAGTCATGTGTCTTATGCCATATGCGCAAAGTCTGGTCTAGAGATTACCTTTCGGCTAATGAGATCACGATAGTTTGCGTAACTTGAAAGCGGAGAGCGTAGCTCCTGGCCTAATTGCTCAATGGCATGCGACATACGACCTAGATTCGCACGACGCGAGTAATATAATATCAGTGCATCGTGATTGAATTGACTGACTATTGATTTGCTATCTATAACACTAATTAAAATGGTTTGATAAAAAGAGAATACATGGTTGCTTACCTATGTTTACAGACTGATATCGGATGAGGATAATATCGGCAAAGGGACTAACAAATACTAACAAAGAACGTTTAAAAAGTTAAAATAAAACCTCGCAACCAATTGGCGAATAAAAGTACTGCACAATGTGAACATGAGGCTGACTGATGACATCTACAAGGATCGATTGATCATTGCCCATAAGAAAGAGTTCTTGATTCAGTAACATATAATAACGATTAAGACTTTATTTCACTCGTGAAAATATTATTTTCTATGATCACTGGTGAATTAAAATCAATATTCCACCGAATCGAACCAATTTTCTTTTTATGTTATGCCTTTTGTCACCGTTTATTTATTGTTAAATACTTTAACTAAAGAATTTCGCTTGGACAATGACGTCATTTCGTTAAAAAATGACGTCATTTCACAGTAAAACAGTGAATGACGTCATTTCGTTTAAAAAGGACGTCATTTCACAGAAAAACAGTAAAAATTTTGACTGGTATTTTTTCACTGTTTGAAACAGTGATTTACCAGTTTTAATTCATCGTTATTTCTCTTTAAACCACATAAAAGCATAAAATAAAAAAATGTTGATTGTCGTAAGTCTAATACGAATGAGCCGCGTTCAGGGAAAACAGCGAAAAGCATTTATGAATGTGCGTACAGTGTCGTCCTAGATTATCCTGTGCAGTCGCACAGGCTATTCAAAGACGACACTTTTTGATGTTGTGATATTTTTCGTTTAAAAGAAGTGTTTAAGCAAAAATCCAATTAAAGCGGAAGACGTCATCCATGAACAACCTTTGCTTTTTTCAGAAACCGGCTTTAACTGTGTTACGTAATTGGACTGCGAGGACCACACTTCCATCTAAAATGCGTACATGAACAATGGATGTAAGCATACATTCCCTCGTTTCCTTTAGTTTTCATTTTCCCTTAGCACAAAATATAGAAAGAAATAGGAAAAAAGTAATTTCAGTTAAACAGCTACGCCGAAAATCAACAATTCCTTACTGATATCTCCTGTCGAATCGCGTTGAGTTATTTCACTGTGTCTGTCGGTTGACGCCAAAGTTTTTTGGACGCATAGGACAATCAACAACGTCACGTTTACGACGCTGGAGATACGTGTACACTGAAATAAATGATTGGATTCTCGGTCTGTGAAATCTGGGCCTAATGCAGCCCGCACAGGCTGATCAGAGACAACTCATTCCGACTTAACTGGGTTTTTGTTGTAGAAGCGGAATGAAAAAAAGCACATGCATGTAGCCCAGTTTTCCAAGAACAAGGCTCAGTCAGAGCAAAAGCAAATCAAAAGGTCGGAAGCTAAAACCATAAGTTAATTCCCTTAAAACCATACGTACGAGAAAGACATCGATACGCAAGATTAAATACACCTGAAATAACATAATATCAGTGCCGGTTCTCATAAAGTGCTTTTGATCTCAAAAACAGACTTTTATTTTTTATGTCATTATTGTATTGCATAAAAGTAAGCCTATCAAACTAGGTAAAACATCTATTGATCTTCCAATAATACGGAATTGAGTGTTTCTTATGTCAACCCGTGGAAATCGATACAATCGTGTACAAAATAGTTTTGAACTTCAATTGCATTTTATATCCACACACATTCAATTCCAAAACTAGTAACATGATTCAAAAGACCAAGATGCCAAAGTAAATAAGACCTGAATAATTTTACAAGAAAAAAAATAAATTACTGACACAACGCCTCTTATATTCGTTGCTGCCTTGTGAGACTTTGTCTCCCTGCAATCATACATACATTATGTTAAGATCAATTACAATCACCATAAAAAAAGTTTACTCTAGGGACTAAGATATAAGTTTTTTGTTTTCGTATGCGTGCGCCGACGTGCAGGTATGATCGGATAGTCATGCGGTCGTACGTGCGTGCGCCCAGGCTAGCGTACAAATATAAACGAAGTACAACTTCAGCTGGAAACAATCTTACTATAGCTTAATAACACAGATATAATAAACTCTGTCGCTTGTAGCTTTGGGAAATATGACAACGCTGATGATACACGTCTGTTGGTAGAATATTGTGTCGTGTGTAAGTGTGTCTACATGTGCCCCATTATGTATGTGTCATTTTATTTGAGCAACATGTGTGCGTGGATACGACTGCATTAGAATCTGTGCATTGCCCTTGCGCGCCTGCATTAGAATCTGTGCATTGCCCTTGCGCGCCTGCATTAGAATCTGTGCATTGCCCTTGCGCGCCTGCATTAGAATCTGTGCATTGCCCTTGCGCGCCTGCATTAGAATCTGTGCATTGCCCTTGCGCGCCTGCATTAGAATCTGTGCATTGCCCTTGCGTGTTATTTCGGATAGTTCAATCAGAGAAATAACAGACCCCAATCAAACATATTTTTTACGACGCTGATCAAATCCCTAAATTACACATTAAAATGACGAGCAGACTAATTTAATTATTTAGAAATTTAAGTGAAATGATAATTATCATATGCATTAGGGAAATGCTTTAGTGATTGCAATGTAAGCAATGCGTGTGCACAAATAGTGACTATAGCTCAATCAGAGAAAAAATCAGACCCCAGTCAAAAATATATATAACGACGCTGATTAAATCCCTTAATTATACAAAAAAGACGAGCAGACTAATATAATTATTTAGAATTGTACGCGAAATGATCAGTATCATATGCATTAGGGAAATTCTTAAGTAAATGCAAAGCAAGCAACGCGTGCGCACAAATAATGACTATCCCTCCGGCTTATAAGGTACGAACTAATTATTTACTTCATGACCTATAAAAGCGTTGAATCAATTTTGTTGGTCCACGATTTTAGAATTTAAATAGATCGACTATCAACCTTCGTGAACAACGAATAATGGCCTAAAGAATCGGATACGTTTGCTCGTTTATATAATACGACCATGTTTACGTGCCTCAATATATTCACACCTGCTGGCATTATGTAATACAGATAAATCAATGTCGCATGTCGAGACAACAAAATAAACATGTAATCATATACTGTCGATATATTCTAAATATTATGTCTTTCCGCGTCTTTTCATTAAAACTCCAACAAAATAACCATAAATTACAGAGTCAAACAAAACTGTTTTAAGTGATAGACGTTTACTCTAAAGATCAGTTTTTCAAGCCCATTTCACTCCCGCTGAACTACGTTACAATGTGAGGTGCGTCTGTACGACAACGCGATACGGCCTCATAACTACAACGGTTACGGTTTCTTTACACAGTTTGTTGACGATACGGGATTTTGTTAAAATAAATGGTAAATTACGGTAAGTTTGAATAGTTTTTGTATGTGTAAGCCAATGTTTATTTAAATACGGATACTGTGCATCTCTTTCATAGCTTGCCATGTAATTTATTGCTATATTATCGATAAAATGGAAGTTTTAAAGACCTGTATAGACAACTCATAAAATAATTGGAATATAATTCAAAGTCTGACATTAAACAGAAGAAAATGCAAACACACGTAAGCAAGAAAGAATATTGAATCAATCTTATCAAGATCTGTCTCAAAATTAACTGCATGTAAGTGTAACGAGAGAAATTTTGATGAATTAAAATGTTACGGCGTCTTACAGAGAGTGTTACAGTGCATTTACTACAACATTTATAAGGTTACGGTATAGTATCGACATTCAATTTAGTTTAATGCTATTAACAAATGTTCAAAGTCTTGTAAAATATTGTAGTACTGATTTATTTAAAAACAAAACATTAAAAAAACAAATATGAATGAATTTGCGATTCTAAGATTAATTCAGTCTTTATTTAAATATTTTTACTATTATTTTATCTAAAAATAATTGAACCAAATCTTTAAAAAAATGTATTACTGATTGATTATAAAACTGCCATAAAGAAATACAAATAAATATTACCCAAATGAAGTCTTGGTTTTAAATGACCTTAATATGTTATTGAATTCCTCACTTAAGATGTGTGAAATATTTTCTACATTCCTGTTAAATTATTTACAGTAATTGAGGTAATTAATAACTGAATAATTATGTTAATGATTTACTCAATTTACTCAATTGAAGGAATGCACTTTTTACAAATTGTGCATGAAAGAAAATAAACCCATGATATTTTTTATTATTTTATTTTATTTATATTTATACATATATACATTTACATAATTTACAACATGCACCATATAACAGTGAAGAAACATTTCAATAATATAAGTCAGTCACATAACAATATTATAAATTTAATATAATATTTGCATGTTATAAACATTTACATAATTTGTAATACATACATTTAGCACAATACAAGCACATTTTAAACATAAAAGTACATGCAGAAAATTATCACATTATTCACTGTCACACATATATAATTAAGTTCAATATCATTTAACAGTGCATTCGTCGTCGTCAAACATATGGCGCATCGCAGTTGAGGGTCCCAGGGCGTTGATGTGACTGATGATGAGCATGGCCTTGAATGATCTTTGCTGTGCATACTGCAGGAAGATTGCCGAAACGCACAGCCAGGCTATACACCATTGTTTATCAGAACATCCGACCAAAAAAATGGCATTTATCGTTGAAACGCGACAGGGACAAAGTATCAAATATAAAAAGCGGACATTTAACATCTGCGGTAAAGATATTACATCTGATTCAGTGAATTATAACGACATAACTGGGAAAATTGAAATTAAACAACTCTAACATGAGTCCGTAGATCGTATGCTGAGGCGTAAGTTTTACCACACGTGGGACACTCTTCCTTCTTCTTCTGGTGGACGGAACGCTTATGGCGGTAAAGATTGCCCCTAGAGTTTGTATTATACGCACAACTGTGGCATGCGAACAGATCTACCTTCTGTTTTTTTACAATAGGCGTCGATGTAAGCACTTCGTTGCTGTTGAAGTCAATCACGACCTCAATGCTCTCGTCCAAAATGCTTGAATCGAGGAAGGAAATCTCCATGCTTGTAATTTTGCCTTCCTGCAGGCGCTGAAACGCTATAAAGAAGACACCGTAACATGCCTTAGTCGTAAGAGAAGATACCGTAACATGTACACGGAGTTGACATGCTACAACTATTTTGCAAAATCTGATTGAAATCACCAAAAATAGTATACTAATGGGCATCACATGTTTGTAAAAGAGTGAACTTGATACAAATCATTGAAAATAATCATCGTGACAGATACTGCAAGCCTGAAACAACGAATTAATTGGAGTTCTATGTTTTGAACTTTAACTTCTTTCTTTTATTATGATCTCACGCTAGAAAATGCCTCGATAGCTTAGGTAGCGAGTTAAGAAACATTACTAAATGGAAATAAATGCCATATCCCTTTTTACGTGTAAGTTTAAACAAAGACTTTACCTTGTCAACGCGTGTGTATGCCTATAAATGTCAATATAAAGAAGTGACACGTCAAGACGCCGTAACCGTTGTAGTTATGACGCCGTATCGTGTTGTCGTTCAGGCGCACCTCTCATTGTAACGTAGTTCAGCGGGAGTGCATTTGACGAGTACATTTTTCCTAGTTTAGTTCGTGTCTTGGTATTTCTGTAACTCGTTAGTTCCAATGTATACATGTATCAATTTAACGCATTTAATGACAAACTTCAATACATGCCAAAATCTGAGATAAGGTCCCTATAAGTAAAAGTAATCCGTAGTTTTTAACAAGTTGTAACAGAAATCAAGCATAAACACTGGACCAGGTTATGGAAGAAATTCTTAAACGGACTTGTTCACGTTCAATAAATTGAAAAATTGAAAAAAAAATGTTTGAGATTTGCAAATGTTTGTTTTAATTATTTTATTGCAAGGAAATTTTGAACAGTTACCATATCCATTATATACATCTTTTGACGATTTAAAAAACTGAAAATTATAAAGCGTACAAACGCGAAACTATTTAATAATTTAATAATTTAGAGAGTTCTGTTATGGTTGTTTTTTGTTACATTACGAGGATTGAAAATATATTTGCTTGTATAAGGTATAAAATACATCCCTTATTGAGCGCGGATGGCCGAGTGGTCTTAGCGATAGACTATTACTCCACGGGTCATTGCTTCGAGACTAGTTGAGGGTTACTTGTTTTTCTTTCTTTCTTTATTGTTTTTTTACTGGAGCTTTTTACACCCAATGTTTACATTTATCAATATAAAGAATTTAATGACAAACTTCAATTTCTGCCACAATGTGTGAAAAGGTCCCTTTAAGCTTCCATACAGCGAGTCTCATTTATTGTAAACTGTTGAATACATTTTTAATTGATCAGCTGGAACTGATTAATCGAGGATACAGGTGACCAGTAACGGTAATACATAGAGCATGATTGCACAAACCATTTGACTTGGAACCATCGGACAAACAACTGCAGACGAACAAAATGTCGCAATCGATTTACGTTTTACAACTAGTAAATTTCGAGTACTTTGACGTTAAAAGAGATATTTACACAAAAATTCCTGTAAGAGCCTCGCTCTGGAAAAAAGGGGCTTAATGCGTGGGCGTAAAGTGCCGCCCTATATTAAGATTTGCAGGCAATGCAGGCTAATCAATGGCAACACTTTTCTTGTTTTATATTACTTTTTGTTTTAAGCAATTATATTTTAGAGTATTAGATCTACATACCGTACCATATCATTTAACTGAAGAGTTTGTTCCTCTTGAGGCAAATGTTCGAAGCCATTGTTCACAACCTGTACGATTGTATGATCCATTATCAGAAAGAAAGTTTTCCGAATATATGCGTAGTTTACGCTTCTACTTGCCCGCCTAACACGTTTGTTTTCTCAGAATTGCACAGATCCGTTTATTCATCAACTATTGACATATAGCGTTTATTCAGAAGCTACTAACTATCACGCAAAACACTTCAATTAACAGCGATTATCATCAAGTGGTTTCTGGAAAAGCCAGGATTCAATTGAATGAATGCTATCCGTTTACCCAAGTGGCTGCTGCGCCAATGAGGTGTTGGTTTCCCAACAAAATTGGCACTCGACGTAGTGGGTTTTTAGTTGTGAGCTCACGACTAATGTAGAGAGAACGATAACTGAGAGTCAGTCTGCTGTAAGCTACGCTAGGAACGATAACCACTGCCTGTCTGCACTACCTGCAGTAAAATTATGCAGACGACGAATGCTAGGAGTGTCTGATGTACTACTGCAATGTGTGTATTTAATCAAAAGTGTTTAACAGGTTGTAAGACGACATTGGCCAGTCTAGTGTTTATCATTGAAATCTGTACATATTGGCTGCTTTCAGGGAAAACGGGAAATAATGCATGTCAAATAAGATTAGCATGTGCACACTGATTAGCCTATGCGATGCGCACACGCTAATCAAGGACGACACGTTCTGATTTTATGGTGTTTTTCGTTTAAAGACAGTATCTGGTACTGGGATGACAATTAATTCATATGCATTAAGCCCTCTTTTCCAAAAATGAAGTTTAAATTATCTTTTGGTATTAACGATTTGAAAAAATAACAACATCTCAACCTGTGCTTTACGACGCACTCTTTATAAATTTGAATGGGATGTGTTTATTTCAATCGTGCGATATAAAAAGCTATAACATAATTTTGAAAACTGCGTCGCGTCTAAGATTATACAAAAGCGAACACAGTGCCTTCAGCGCTATGATTGTAAGTGCGAACACTTTATTCTCCGAGAGACAAGAGCCATACAGTTGCAGTCGCATGCACTGTTTTTGTCATGTTCATCAAGAAATGTTGTGATATCAAGTTTTGTAAAAACTGAACATTGCAATAATATCTTATCTGGCCGCCAACTTTTTAACTGTTAACATACAATTCATGGGATGCGGCTGTAAGACGTTTGATGCACTCGAAGAGATAATTTTCAGTTACAAGCATGTAAAAAACGCGTGTGCGCATGCATAGACGTTATTTTGTGGTTTATGCGGTTACAATCATGCACTAAACAAACCCCACTGAAGTGTATAAATGCACGTCGATCAATATCAAAATCAATTGTGACAATTGGTTCAAGGTTACAATGAATTATATTTTAGTCCCGTGCTAAACGATCATAATATAAATCATTCATTAATAACACGTTCAAATGCATCCAAAACGTTTTAACGCGAGCGTTATTTACATATCGAGTAAAGTACAGGGCGTCTTTATTGCAAAACAGCATTATAGATAAACAGCGGGGATAATATCCTGTACTTTGAACGACGCAAAAACACTTATCATGGCAAATACATAAAGTTTTTATCGTAGACCGTGTTTTTCAATAGTTTAAAGTGCATTAATCGAAAGCATGATAGCACTGAAAAGGCAATGTTTCACTTCCTTGACCCAATTAAATAGTATCGACGCGTCGTTCAGTGAATTCATCTGAAATTGATCTTAGCAGATATGCACCATGCCTTGTATAGTGCAAATACCAGGTGCAGTATACAGTTATGAATCAACGTACTGACAGTACTGGTGTAACGATGCTTTTGAAGAGGATGTATATAAAAGCATCAATTTAAGTTTATCTACTGCACCACAATTGTGTTTGTGGGTACGACAATTTTGGTACGAAAAAAATTTAAGTACGAAAAAAATTGTGGTTGCAAAATATATTGGGTACGAAAAACAATTGGCTACGAAAAAAAAAATTGGTACGAAAAAATTTGGGTACGAATTTTTTTTTCGCGGTACGGGGAAGTAGTACCCGTGGGGAACTTGACCCTTCAGCGAAACTAGAAGGCGGGTTACATTCTCGATCAAATCTAAAAATAACTACATTTGGGATTTTCCCAGCGTCACAGCATTCGTAGTGCCACCACAGTTTCGTGTCTGGTTCCTGTCCCGAACCTCTCGATAAATTTGATAGAGGACGGGATTCAAGCTGCCTTTCCCTTTATAAATGATAATCAGCGAGGTATGCCGATTAAGAAAATTTAGCTAACTCAATCGGACTGGCTCGGTCTTTTACATAGGTCGCAATTGTGAAGAATTTGTTCATGGTATGATACTTTAGACGAGCTGCTTCACTGAAGCAGCATCGTCAAAATTGAATACTGTTTGAACCGATAATTTATCTTATCATATTGCATTCCTATGTAGTGCGTGTTTTTTCTATGTAAATCAATCGTTTTACTCCTTGAAAATATGTTCATGTTATAGTCCTAGAAGAGTGTATGCCGAATAAATTCTCTTTTACGTATTAATAAAATTAATTTATAAAATAACAACAACAACATCAAAAACGAAACAACATTATCACAACAGTATAATCCGAACAATTATTAAACAAGTCCGTATATATAGAAAATTAATAGGTTGCTGACGTGGATGGAGAATGGTTATCTGGCGGAGGAATTTATCGGGTCAGCCGAATTCTATTTATCATGTCACATTTATTTCTTTTTATTGAATGCTTTTGTTTACCGTTTATTTATATTGTTCAGAACTTAAACTGGAGGGTTTCGCTGGAATAATGTCGTCATTTCGTTAAAATAATGACTTAAAAAACAGAGCGACTGACGGATATCCGAGGTCACGTGGTCAACTAGCCTTATATATTTTGGGTTATTATGTTATCTGGTTATCATGCTGATTTAAAGGCAGATTACAAGATAAATTTGCCGATTTACTTAAAGAAGAACATTAAATGACAAAAAGTAGATATATAGTGGATAAAAAAGGCGAAAACGGTGCAATTCCTTTTGAAGTGTAAATAAACGCACGTTACAACTATAAATGATTTTGCATAATTGGTTATGCACCCTTTGTAATATTTTAAAAACAAAATTATGGGCATGTGCTATTATCTCATTTATGTCGGTCAATAGCGATACATCGCTAATGTTATACTTGTTATGTACAAACCGACTTTAAATAAAATTTGTATTTGTATTTGTATTTGTATTCCCCACTCAGCTTCTTAAAAAAAGTCGCCTTTTATCTCAGGTACCGGATGCGGAGTATTAGCAGGTTCGAAGAAGCTTAAGCCCCTCCGTTTGTAACCTCACACATGCACATTCCAATTCGTCTCCATGTTAAGTTCCTTTTTTTTAAATGCGACTCATACAATAGCATTGGCATGCATACTGTTATATTGCTTGATGTTAAATTGCTTTCTTCTAATTTGCTTGGTCTTTAATTGCGGGGAAATTATAAATAGAATACATGATTTGAATATCATTTGGAAACAAATCCATACCACAAACGTGTATACAAGAAAGGTTTTCAGTAGTCGAATGTATAAATATGGAATATTCTTATCTAGCGGATACGTTTTGGTTATCTTCAATTTTAGGATATCTTTTTTGGTAAGCGATCGTTTAAAAAAAAGATATTTGAACAGGTGCTTCTTTTGGTTAAGTTTTGGATAACATTTAGCTAAGGTTTTTGACTTTGGTTATCTTTATCCGAAGAAGGTTGTCTTTTGGATTGGCTGAAGTTATCCATATTTATACTATTAGCGACAGGTCATTTTTTTAACGTTTAAACTCGCTCTCCAAATTAAGTAACCACACTTGGTATTTTATCTCATTTGCAAATGCATCTAAAACAAGTAATTCTAATAAAAAAATCAGGCGTCACCAGAGGCTTCACGAGTTTCGAGTGACTTTATAAAAAACAAGCCAGATATCAATTACAACGGTTGCACCATTATTAATAACGATATCGGTATGTATCATACCACTATATGGATATATGCCTGATATGACGTTGCATGATACATTTTTGGATACCATGTTCAAAAGGAAGTTCATATATCAGTCCATGCGTCGTGGAATATCATATTACTAAGACTTAACCAATGAGTTGTGTTTTATTGTATTAATGAATCAGATTCATCAAAGCAAATAATTTGAAACAAAGATATAGTACATTTTATCATCAAAAAGCAACACAAATGGTAAGCAACACATTTTCCAAATATTAAGAATGAGTGTGTACATGCTCATATCAGGTTACTTTTTTTGGACACGCCTTCCTTTGCAAGTTTCAAGAGACACCATTTTCAGCACCAAAGGTAAATAGACGAAAACATAAAAAAATAAAGAAAAACAATGAAATAGGTATAAAAAAACAACAAAACAAAATCGTTTGTTGATGAGTATTTTTTATACTATATCGAATGTTTACATCTGTTTTCACAAAAACATAAACCTTCCCTCCAATGTCAGTTTTCGGCTATTTATAGCGTGCAAATCATCTTGATATTCTGACAGCCAATCAGAATCCACGGCTCAACAAGAACCACTATTTTAAAGATGGCGGTTTGACACAGTCAACATAATCGATTATTTTGATGTTAACAGAGAATAAATATTTGAAAGAGCCTATTTTGAATATTTTGCAACGTTTCTGGTCTCAATTATTGTTCCATGAGCCAGATACATAGATACAGGCTACAGCTAATTAACATACCCAAGGGTTACTCATAACATAGATGCAGACAGCCCTCACATTCAGTCTCTTGTATGTATTGCTTGGGATAACATCATTATTAGTAGTTGTAAAGTTAAGCTTCATTAGAATGCTATTACATATATAACCTCACACTTGTGTTGTTATTAAGTCATTTGACTATATACATTTGTATTACAAACCTCTACACTACAATAAGATAACATTAGAACATGGTGTCAGAATAAAAGTGATTTAACTGGATTTAAGGACATTTATTATTTTTGTGACAACTATTGCCGGACATATTAAAGCATGGAGTTTGCTAAAATTTCACCACCTACTATGAACTGGGATGATCCAAATCCTTCAGATGCCTTGAAGAAATTCCAACGTCATGTCAATTTCGTATTTACGGGTCCGTTAAAGGGGAAGTCGGAGGAAGAGAAAGTGAGTTATTTGTTGTTGTGGATTGGAGAAAAAGGCAGGGACATACACAGCACTTGGCAATTGAGTCAAAAAGAAAGTAAGAAATTGGACACTTATTTTTCAAAGTTCGCTTCACATTTACAGCCGAAAACAAACTCAATATTCAGCCGTTACAAATTCTACAGTCAAAAGCAGGACTCCGACACCATCGATCAGTTCGTCACTCGACTTCGTCTGATCGCAAAGGAATGCAATGTTAAGGACGCTGACGAGATGATCAGAGACCGTATTGTTTTCGGTACGAATTCTTCAAAAATCAGAGAAAAAATGATTAACGAAAGCGAAACCCTCACTTTAGATAAGACATTGCAAATTGCGCAATCGTACGAATACAGCAGAGACCAACTAAAATAAATGCAGTCGACGGCATCAAATGACGTCGCATTTGTCTCAAAACCAGGGCGGCGAAAACAGCACATCAAAGGCAGAGCGCAGGTCAAGGATGCTGGGTGGCCAGGAGACCTTTACAGGAGAATAACCGTGGCATTCCACATAATAGCAACAAATCGTGTAACAACTGTGGACGATTTCACGCGAAACGTAACTGTTCCGCATATGGGAAAACATCACTTTGCTTCAGAGTGTAAATCAGTAAATCAGTAAACTATGTTTGTGACAGTGAGTGCACCTCCACATGCGAAGACACGGATATTGGTATGGTGAATACAAGTTTTCCAGATCGAGCTTTAGTTGAATGTTTGGTGGGTCCTTCCAAAACCGCAATAAATTTCAAGATAGACACAGGCTCTGTAGTGAATAAACTACCTATTGCACAATACAAAACCATAAAAATACCGCATCCACTGCAGCCAGCTGTTCACACTCTTACAAGATATACAGGCAACACTCTTTCAATACTAGGTCAAATTAACCTAACATGCAGTTACAAATCAAAAGAAATTAAAACTGATTTCTACGTTGTAAATAGCAAATCACGTCCATTGCTAGGTATGCAATCTTGCATAGATCTTGGACTTGTCCAGTTGACATTCTCAGTTGAGAATAAAGACATTGACCGTGACACAGTACTGACTGAGTACGGAGACCTATTTAAAGGCACTGTGGTTATGTCTGGAACATGTAAGTTGTACTTGAATCCAGACGCTGTTCCTGTGGTAAATCCGCCTAGGAGAGTCCCTGAGTCACTCAAAACACGACTCGAGACTAAACTTGACAAAATGGAAAATGAACAAATAATCACCAAGGTCCATGAACCGACTGACTGGGTAAATTCCTTAGTAGTTGTGGAAAAACCTAAGACAGGTGAGTTGAGGGTATGTCTTGACCCTAAACATCTGAATGAGGCTATAAGACGTCCACATTATCCAATGCGTACCATTGATGACGTCACGAGCAAATTAAATGGCGCAAAGCATTTGAGCATTTCAATCCAGAGAAACTCCTGATTGACGTAAAAGAAGTGCCATTCTTTGGTCATGTCATTACAGACACTGATCTTTAAGTTGACAGTGAAAAGATTAAAGCAATTACGTCTTTGCAGTACCCAAAATCAAAGGCAGAACTAGAAACAGTTCTTGGCATGGTGAATTACCTGCAAAAGTTTTCACCACATTTGGCTGACATTACATGCAGTTTACATGCTTTACTAAAGAAAGACGTGGAATTCGTATTCGATCAGCCACAAATTGACGCTTTCAATAAAATGAAGGACGTAGTGACGCAAAGCCCAGTACTTGCGTACTTTGACATTAAGAAACAGGTTACGCTTGAATGCGATGCAAGCAAACATGGTGTTGGCGCCACCATTTTGCAAGACGGCAAACCAATTGCTTTTGCAAGCAAGACATTGACCCCTACACAGAGCTCGTATGCAAACATTGAAAGATTTTATCAGTACGTGTATGGACGTTAGGTCATAGTTCTTTCTGACCATAGACCAATTGCAGCAATCTTGAAAAAAACCTCTGTCTGCAGCACCGTCTCGTTTGCAGAGAATGTTACTCATGATTCAAAAATAAGACATTAAGGTCAAATATGTGCCTGGGAAACAAGTTCCCATAAGCGACCTAATGTCTAGACAGCCAATGAGTCATATGCTTGATGAATATGAATGGCTTGACTTGCGTGTTCACACAGTTATAAAATGTTTGACATTTAAAGACAGCAGACTGGAACAGTTGAGAGTTGACACAAGTCGTGACTCACAAATGCAAACACTGAAACAGACTATAGAAACAGGTTGGCCGGAATTTAGGCAGGGCTGTGACAATTCGATAATTGATTTTTTCAGTCACAGAGACGAGCTGTCAACAGGTGATGGTTTGATATTTCGGGGACAAACAATTTTGATTCACTAACAGTCACATGCAGACTGACTAGAAAAGGTTCATGTTGGTCACATGGGTGTAGACAAAACAGTCAGCAGGGCCAAAGATGCATCTTCTGGCCTGGGATGGTAAAGGAATTACAGACTATGTACTGCATTGTCCTATCTGTATGAAACACAGAGCATTCAATGTTAAGGAGCCTATAGTGTCTCACGAAACACCAATCAGACCTTGGCAATATGTCCACAGCGAAATATTTTATCTTGATGGAAAGATTATCTTTTGATAACTGACTCCTATAGTAGACATTTTGAGATAGACTGGCTACCTACCGCTAACTCGCAAACTAGCATACTGAAACTTCGTGGTCATTTCAGTAGATTTGGTGCGCCAGATATTTTCTATAGTGACAACGGAAGTCAATATACTTCACAAGAATTTCGTGACTTTGCTAAAAATGAAATTCCACATGCAAAACTAGTTCACCCACTAGAGCACAATCAAATGGTTTGCCTGAGGTCATGGTCAAAACAGCTAAATGCATTATAATTAAGGCAAAAGAGGCAAAAATAGATCCATACATTGCAATTCTTGAATACAGAAATACTCCATTGCAAGAAATAGGATTCTCGCCTGCACACTTGTTGCAAGGTCGACGCACACAATCTGTTATTCCTGTGAAAAGAGAGAAACTGATACCTAAGGCAGTAAACACATCAGTTGTCACACACAAAATTAACATGGCGAAATCTAAGCAGAAACACTATTATGATAGGTCATCAAAGCAGCAGACATTGCTTGCACATAATCAGTGTGTTAGGCATCAAATTGGTAAAACATTGTTACCAGCGAAGGTAATTTCTAAACACAATGACAGATCATACAACATTCAAACACCTGATTGAGGTATTTACCGCAGAAATCTACAATTACTCATGAAAACAAATGAGAAATTTGACATTCAGGAATTTGCCCCAAATGTCACTTAAGAACAAGGAAACACAACACAGACTAGCAAAACACCAGATTATTAGCAATTAAATTTACCTAATACAAGCAACACCCCTGGAAACAAACATTTCGTGAATTCAGGCAGAACAACAAGATCTGGAAGGCTTGTCAAGCCACATACATTATATTCTGGAGATGAATGGGTCAAATAATTGAATGTAGATAACAATGTGTTATTAGACATTAATTGGTATGAAAGAAAATACCAGTCGTGCCTTGAAACTTATTGTAACGGCCACCGGAAAAACTTTGCGAAACCGAAATTTCGCAAACTTAAGTACCCTTTTTCTTAAAGATTCGCTACTTTGAGACATAGTATGCGATAAAAGTCTTATCTTTTATTAATATTTGGTTATTTTCACTCATAAAATGCGTTTTCTTCATTATGAAATTTATAAGCAAAGTTGGGGTTCCCATGGGATTTTTGCATTTTCCCATGGGATTTTGGTTTTTCCCATGGGATTTTTTTTTCACCCATGGGATTTTTTTTCTCCCATAATTTGCAAATGGGAGAAAAATCCCATGGGATTTTAACAATTTAAAAAAAACGTGTTTTATTTGCGTTTGCAAGTATTTTTACGTTATTTAAGGACTGTATATTGGTCTTATGCAAATTATATATATAAATATTTAGTAATAAAAAAATCCCATTTTAAAATGGGAGAAAAAAATCCCATGGGTATTTTTTTCTTATTTTGAGAGATTTATTCATGAAACTGCCAGAAACATCATATTTTGTGAAATGATGAACAACCTACGTGATTTAATGCGTTTAATCGTGTTTGAAAAAAATAAAAATCCCATGGGCTTTTTCACCCATGGGATTTTTTTCACCCATGGGATTTTTTACCCATGGGATTTTTTTTCCAATGGGATTTTTCAGTTTCGTAAGCCGAATAAGTTTCTTAATGCGAAAAAAAACAATAAAGGAAATAATAATTATAATTATGAATAATAAATTGAATAATATAAATAACATTAATTTTTTTTAAAATAAGTTACAATTAAAGGTTTATGCTAGTAGAACTTATCATTTCTTGTTCGAGCAGATGGTTGAGTCCATTTGGTAAGTATGCCAGCTTAGAACCAGTATAAATGCATCGCAGACAGACAACGCTGTCATACTGTACACACCGCTGAGTAACAATCTTTATTACATTTCATTTTGCAATAGAAAATGAACTCCGTAGTATAATTGATCTTATATATGCCCTCTGCTTTTGAAAGCGTGCAACACATTAACATAACAATAAGTCCATGCAAAAAACTATGTGCAAATTCGATTCAAAGCTATATACACATAATAAAGGTCAGATGACCCGCGTCATGCGAAAATGGGTCTTATGTCATATGCGGCCAAAGTTGGTCCATCCTAGCTTGTCCAACCGCGCAGTCTGGTCAGGTTCTACGCTGACTGATATATAAAGTCAAGCCATGATTCGTGGTCTCATATCCAAACTCGGTAGCTCCTGTGCGAAACTTTCACCGGAAACGACGGCACCGAGACGGGCGCTCGAACTTTGCGGATGCGCGTTATATGTTATATATAATAGCGCGATGTGTTTTTTCTTGCCTCAAATTAGTAAGCCCAATCAGCGTTTTATTGTGTTCTTTGCTTCTACTATTAACAAGAACTTCAACCGATACGAACATGAATTTTATTTTAATATGTTTATTTAATGCTCGGAAAACTCATTGTATATTTAGACTACTACTTATAAAACAAAGTCGGGTTTTCAACATCTGTTTTCGGCATATAAATTGTTATTCCAAACCAGATTTTACGCACTTTACTGTACAAAATACCGTTAGGGCCACCGTGGTTACTCATTAAAATCCAGTGGGAGAGAATGCGAGAACGCGAAAGTACGATGACGACAGTGCGACAATACGATGGCGACAATGCGTTCGTACGATTGCGAAAACGCGCTTGTACGATGACGGCAATGCGACAGTGCGACAATACAATGGCGGCAGTGCGATAGTACGGGGCGACAATGCGATAGTCATATCGTACTGTCGCCGTGGTATCATCGCAATGTCGCCATCGTTCTATCGCATTGTCGCCATCGTATTGTCGCACTGTCGCCATCGCATTTTCGAATTGCCGCCATCATACTATCGCGTTATCGCATTGGCACCATCGTAATATCGCACTGTCGGCTATCGCCATCGTATTGTCGCACTGTCGTCATCGTATTTTCAGACTGTCGTCATCGTATAATCGCACTATCGAACTGTAGCATTGTCGCCATCGTACTATCTCACTGTCGCCATCGTATTGTCGCACTGTCGTCATCGCACTGTCTGATTGTCGTCATCGTATTATCGCGTTCTCGCATTGTCGCCATCGTACTATCGCATTGTCGCCATCGTATTGTCACCCTGTCATCATCGTATTGTCACACTGTCGCCATCGTACTATCGCGTTCTCGCCCTCTGGATTTTAATGTGTAACCACGATGGCACTAACGGTATTCCGTAATACTGCCAAAGCACAGTATGATTAGGTCACTCCCAATGCTCAAATCTCTATGTCTATTTTAGTAACAACACATGTCTATGGAAGGATATTTAGGTAAAAATTACATCATTCGTGGTGAATATTTACATTATGACTGATGCTTATTCTAATTTGCTTTATGACAATTTTAACATGCTTGTTGTCTATTCGTTTATACTTGATGATTGCTGCAACATTACATCATTCATGATGAATATTTACATTATGCGTGATGTTTATTCTAGCATGCTTCATGACAGTTCCAACATGCTTGTTCTATATCGGTTATACTTGATGATTGTTTCAACATGCTTGCTGACTATCCAATGTTTGTGTGTTCATTATTCCTGAAACCAGTCATAATCGGTTTTGCCACTAAGCGTCATTTATAACGGCAGTTAGCAACAGACAGTAAGCAGAATGCAAATTACTAAATTATGACAACAGGTGGCGCGCGTTTATTTTCCGTATGTTGAATAAATTATTTTTCGGAAAAAAGCGAAAACATCCGAATCATTTTGACTAGTAAACTGAATAAGCTGAATTAGTTCCCTTTGTTATATAATCTCCATTAAACTAAATACGTTCATTATTGCCATGAAGACCAGTAGGCCTACACAATGAATTGACTGCCGTGAATGTTTTTGATATTTGTAAGATGCAAGTGGCACTCAAGAAATTATACATGTATTTTATTCAGGACATAACGGGGCTGATGTGTTGGAATTGTGGCCCTTCCCTAGTCCAAATAATTACAGTAGACGTAATCTACCGATGTGCAATGCATATCGACCTCATATTTATAAAGTAGCCCAAACCCCCATTGCCACAAACCTGTGCGTGAAACTTTCAGATTTCTCTAGTCTGTTTACCATGTTATAATTACAATTTCTATAAACACATATTTATCATTTTATGACGATATAATGTCTGTGGTATAAAGAGCAACCTGAAAGTTACAAGTACTCGTGTCTAGTACTGTACAACTATTGTGCTCCTCGTTGAGAAAACAACTACTTCTACTACATGTATTGAAGTATCATAAAACATAATTATCAATCAAGTTGGAAAAAATCAATAAATAAATGTCATATAAACAGGTTTGTCATGAACGTTGACGTCGCTCTTGGTTACCAGAAAAATTCCCACGCACGGATTTCAACCGTCATTGTTTACAATCAATAAAGTGCATAAGTACTTGAATTTGTATAGTGTTTTTTAAAGGTGTATGTCCAGCCACAGGTGGTTAGCGTGTGGCTATAATAATAATTAGTGAAAACATCTTTTGGAATGATAAGTAATCATATTATAACGAAAAATCAACTTTTCTTAAAAAAATAAGTTAAATATATTTATAACAAGGTATCCAACTCGAAATCATCCGAAAACGGGATGCATCGTTTTAAACAGCCATTACTTCATCAATTTTGCAGCGATTTTCACGATCTTGGTCTTATTCAACGCAGAAATAAATTTCTTTTCTGGAAATGTATATGTCTTGCAATATTTTTACAAATACTGGGTCAACTTTTAAGAAATAACACGATACACAACTCGCGTGACCCAGCTGTGATCGATCAGACAGTATTCATGACTGAAATCTTCACGGAGTAAAGGGCATTTTCCCTGCAAAATTCACGAACCTCGATACCATAATTCAATAAAACGTATGAAAAAAACCTTCTTACCGTGCTTGCCGTTGCATTATGCATCAAAACTAACTGTCCATCGCATTTTGAAACCTTTGTTTTCATACATTTCAACCAACTGACATTTTAAACACACGAGTGATTTCATTGCTCCAATGCGGAGGCGTGTCTTTACAACTGGAGATTTCATTCATAAATACGGTCTGATCGATCACAACTGGGTCAAGCGAATTATGTATAGCGTTATTTCTTAAAATTTGACCCAGCATATGTAGAAATAAAACAAGATATATACATTTCCTAAAAGGAAATTCATTTCTGCGTTGAATAAGACCGGGTCATGAAAATCGCTGCAAAATTAATTTAGTAATGGCTGCTCAAAACGATGCACCCCGTTTTCGGATGATTTCGAGTTGGATACCTTGTTATATATAAAACGATAGTGAATTTTTTTTTATAGAAAATTTGATTTTTCGTTATAATATGATTATTTATCATTCAAAAAGATGTTTTCACTAATTATTATCATAGCCACACGCTAACCACCTGTGTGTCCAGCACGTGTGCCGGGAGAACAGGGCTTAATGTATTTTTTTGTTAAGCTCTATAATATTTATATCCAATCTGTATGAAAAAATGCCGGTGAACATTATTCCGGTGTTAATTTTTGAAAATATTGAGGCATTCGTTAATTATGGATCTAACACGGAACATTAATCCGCATAAAAAAACACCGGGCATATTGCATATTAGATCGGACACATGAAATTATTTCGAAAGAAAGCAAAAAGAGTTTCAATTCTACATGAGTAAGTCTCGCTGCGCACGATTACGCTCTTACTGCTCGTATATATTTGACTCTTGGCAAATACCTAGTGTTTTATTTTGCTTAATCTACATTGTGTCATGCATCTATATGTACTTAAAGAAGCATGACCAACAGCTCTTTCATATGTAAAAGAGATTGACACGAAATACCTACCCATCTATAATAAAGTTTATATGTGCACTTCAATACTATAGTTTTATAGCATTTTATGTGATGCAATATAAAAGTACTCTAGTAAATTTGAAATTCTGTAATCGATTTCCTCTCAACAAACATGCAAAGTTCCAGATAACTTTTTCAGCAAAATCTTGGTTTACACTATATAAAAAATCCAGCCTTAAAGTCTATTATTAATTCTTTTTTTCAGGTAAGTATTATTTTTGGCACATCCGCATTTAGGTTTATAGTCTAAGAAGACCTCATGACAATTGCCGGGTTACAGCAGACTTTTTGCGATAAAAGGACCAGATAATGGAAAACGTTCAGCTTTTCGACTGTTGTAAAGATGGTCTGTTATTCATAATAACGTTAAAGTGCTGTTGATTTCATAATTGTAATGAGGGCCTAGACGAGTGGGAACTGATTGATAAAATGTTTACATTATATGCATTGATATTGAGTTTTACGCATGATCACACATTTTGAATTCTTATTTTATTTTTCCAATGTGTAACCGTACGCACAGAATTTAAGTCTACTTTTTACTAAATTTAATTAAATCTTTAACGACTTTAAGCGTCTTATCTGGAGCTCAGCATACATGCATTAGTAGCATATATTGAAATATATCCATAGACTTTCTTTGGTTATTGAAGGTAAATTACTGTACAAAAATTATGGTTAGTCATTAACCAAAAAAAAGTTAAGTCTACAAACACGCGGTTAATTTTGGTTCAGTAGCAAATATCTTACAAAGGGGCGCAACTTCTCCTATAACATAACATTTCCGTTATACGCCGTAAATTTCCGTAGTCCTCCGTAGCATTTCGGAATGACTGTCAATTGACATCATTGTATCATGCATGATAGTATATTGCCTTGTGCTTGGGTGAAACTCACATCTTGCCATCGCGCTAATTTATTAAACGCATTAATATTTGATTCCATTATGCACTGCGCCTATTGCACAAGTCTCTCTGCACAAACCAACATACACATATGCAGCATGCAATTAACGAACAAGAATGTTGCATCTGTACACATGCATGATACCATTAAGCAGAATGTAAATAAACATTGGACATCAGGCAATATGTAAGTGCCATCAAGCATGAAAAGGTGTCTACATACTAATTGAAAGTTCCATCAAGAATCATGACACAGTCACAAAGAAGGATGTAATTTTTACCTAAATACCCTTCCATACTTGTCGGCACTGTGTGTTTGCTTAATTTCACTGAAGAACGTCTACTGGTAAATCTTACAAAAAAAGTGATAAATAAGACTGAGTAGCAATTTTTTCGGCGTTGCTGTTTAAGGTCAAATTTGGCCTTTCAACGAACTTCTTAAAAGCCCATTGAATTTTAATGAAGAAGTTTCCCGCTTGTAGGTCCGAATGAATTAAATCAAATTTTGCAATTGGCAATTTTATAGAAATCCCCATAAAACATTGCACATAGCTTTCTGAAATAAACAGGCCACATTGAACGCATTCACGATATCCAACAGCTCTCTTTGCAAAGACCTATCTAGTGTTTCTTGGCCGTGTAAGACCTATAATTTGAACATCGTAACCTAAACATCTACTAATAGAAGAGCATATTTTGGGTAAACAGATTCAATAAGAGTATAAAACGTCCACGATCAATAATGTGTAGTTCGTTAAAGATATCACGGCAGTAGAAACATAGCACTTTAAAGAGACCACAATCTGGTACATTTGGTCAATTGTTGCGTCCGTGGCGGACAATACATTTTTAAAAAGAAAGCGTACAAAAAAGCAAACACAAAGTTCTTCGTAAGCTTGTTTTAATCTTAAAAACACATAATCGACAGTTATTCCAGTCAAATACAATACTAACAGTCAGCACTCTAGAAATCAAAATTGCGGATATTAATATTTAATTCAGGGATATAAAGTAGGCTGGGGCATTAGGTCCCTTACAGGGATAAAAGGTAAATCCCTGCCCGAGCCGTAGCTAATTGATTTATTGTAGTCTTTCTAGTTGCAATTTCTGGTGAGTACAATGCGGAATATTACGGATATTTGCAACATGTCGAAGATTTTCGGAAAGTAGCGAAGAGGTTTTCGTCAGTTAATATTCATGTCCGTGCCGGCCGCTAACTTATATCAGAATCAATAAAAAAAGAACCAGGAAAAATCGGTACCGATCGCAAATTTCCGGAATTCCGATAAAGCTTCAACATTATTTGTTCTCAAATGATCGCGTACTCGAACGAATCTGTCCCTACGCCTCCAACTCCCTTAAAATCTCATCGGACGTACATTGATCTCAAAATCTATCCTTGACGACTCAAATTATATTTCCTGAATAGTTTGGCCTATTGACGTCCCTGTAATTATAACAATGGTGTTTTGGATAAACAACGCTATGTTGTTGCAGTATAATAACAGTTTAAAATAGTTACCGGTTTTCATTTAATAAAATGATTAAGTCATATTCGAGATTTCAGCGATTGCCAATATTTTGCTTTTGTTTCTCATAAACATATGGTGCTTGGTATCTGCTATTGACTCCTATGTAGATTGCAAATATTACATAACCCTTACAGCGGCCGAGCGCAGATATCTGCACTTGGCCGCTAAAAAGAAAAATCTTTGCGCATTAATTTAATTCAAATCTCATTATCATAATCAAAATCATCATCATCGTCGTCGTCGTCACTACCACTACCACCACCACCATCATCATCATCATCTTCTTCTTCTTCCTCCTCCTCATCATCATCAACAACAACAGCAACACCAACTTAACATCATCATCAAACAACAATAAACATCAGTAGCATACAATGTGCTTCATCAACCATACATAATTATATGCGTTAAAACACCATAATAGAACAGCATGAAGGAAGCTGTCTATTACTCTTTCATATTTCCTATACCAATTTTTTTTTTTCGTTAATTGAAGGACTAGTTGAAATCTTCTATAAAAGCCCCCCCCCCCCCCACATAAAAAAAATAATAATAAATAATAATAACCCTAGCAAACAACAATAAACATAGTTCAGTTAGTATACACTGTGCTTTAGCAACCATGCATAATGAATGTTTATGACTTCGGACCGTTGTGATCAAATTTAAAAAAGCAAGATGGTATGTATGCGGCACACAACAAATAATTAATTATAGTTTTATACCTTAAACGTAGTTCATCAAAATAAAGATAAGTTATTATTTATGTAATACTTAAATTAGGTTTATAACGTATGCATATTTGTCTAAAACTTGTGAAATGTGATTCGTAAGCCGACGACAACATTATCATTCGGACCCTTCTCTCCACCTAACAATCGAGATTAAACACCTGTGGAGATCCCGATCTCATCAATGAATAAACCGGTTCAATGTTGTCAAGTCAAATAAAACATACTATCACTATCCAAATAAATATCTATCAAAAAAATGTAAATTGATATACCTACTTAAATAAAACTAAACTTAAACGATTAGCAAGAAAAATATATAAAGAAGAAGCAGGCAAAGTAGACAAATTAATTGTAACATATGTTTTCTCAGTCTCCCACTGTTGAACAATATAAATAGTATTTATCGCCACCCCAAAAGGGGTCTTTATCACACGTTTGGCTCAACTAATATATAATTGTGACAGGACAAACTGTCAACAATTATCTTGTTAATGTTTTATACATAAGTCCAATCAAAGGTTAACTTCCAAGGAAACTGCGGCATGTTAAAACTGTTGATTATGACAAAATGTTGTTTAGTACAAATCAGTACAATAGCGTCTGTTATGTGGCCTATACTAATCCAGTTAAATAAAACTTTAATCGCAGAAAAGTTTAGATTCTTTACACCTTTAAGAAAATATACATAACAGTTCTTTCCTGTTTTTATCAAAATGATACATTTAAAAATAAATTATGAAGCATCGCTAGCAATAGTAGAAAGAGAAGTAGAAGGAAAATTATTATCATTAGTAGCAGTAGCAGTAGCAGCAGCAGCAGTAGCAGCAGCAGCAGCAGTAGCAGTAGCAGTAGCAGTAGCAGTAGCAGTAGCAGAATCAGTAGCAGTAGCAGTAACAGTAGCAGTAGCAGTAGCAGTAGCAGTAGCACTAGCAGTAGCAGTAGCAGTAGCAGTAGAAGTAGCAGTAGCAGTAGCAGTAGCCGTATCAGTAGCAGTAACAGTAGCAGTAGCAACAGCAGCAGAAGCAGCAGCAGCAGCAGCAGTAGCAGTAGCACTATCAGTAGCAGTAGCAGCAGCAGCGGCAGTGGCAGCGACAGTGGCAGTGGCAGTGGCAGTAGCAGTGGCAGTAGCAGTAGCAGTAGCACTATCAGTAGCAGTCGCAGCAGCAGCACTGTCAGCGGCAGTGGCAGTGGCAGTGGCAGTGGCAGCGGCAGTGGCAGCGGCAGTGGCAGTGGCAGCGGCCGTGGCAGCGGCAGCGGCAGCAGTAGCAGTTGCTGTAAGAGTAGCCGAAGCAGTTGCAGTAGCAGTAGCGGCTTTTTGCTTTTTTGTTTTAGAAGTGTTTGTCGTATAAGAAGAACGCAAGGAAGACAAATTAATTGTAACATGTGTTATCTTAGTCTCCGTTGTAGTAGTATTTGTTGTATCTACACAGCCATTTTTCAGTCACCTGAGAGACATGCTTTTATAAGAGATTTAATTGTGGACCAATACATCGTGTATTAATATCAGTGTACCCACTGGGACACCACATGGGGCGAGGATTAACAGATAAACTAGGCCTTCAATTAATTATGCGCTGAGAGGCAAACAATACTATAACTTACTGATAACATTAGGATTGGGATGTGTTGTTTGTATCTTATTTGAAATTAGCTAGCTTAATTCAAAAACTAATTATAGCCTCATTATTATCACAAGAACATCATCACATATTCATTGTGCAATATATAATCATATCACCATCACAATATGCCAGAGCGTTAGTATTTATTGTGCATACTAATACTACAGCAACATTTACAAAACTTATTACAAACCAACCACTCAAGCTTTAATTAAGATTGATTTCAATTTATATTATGACATACATTAAAGATCACTGTCAATTAATTAGAAAATAGCTCGATGCTTCGTACTTAGCGATTTAAATAAAAGAAACGTTGCGTACACATTAATTGGGGTTAATAAAAAAAGTCTGCAATTAAAATAATCAAATTTAAATAATACTAGATTTAGTTTCAAATTGTCGCTCAAAATATGTATCAGTTATATCAGTTACTAGGGAATCGATTTGTTTAATCTCCGCAATCCAATAATATTTATGGTGTTTGTATGACAAATTAATAGCTATTCGTCATTGAATGTATGATACTCATAAAAATATTGAAACAATAACCACAACAACAACATATGTGATTATGTATATATCTTCTTCAGATATTCTGTGTCATACTATCAAAGTTATCTACATAAGATTCATAATAATAAAATAAACACTATTGCAATCTTAGTAAAAACCAACTTAGCCGTTATGCTAATGATTTTATTTTCAGTATGCGTGTACATTTCAATATTATATAACAACAAGTGTTCACAAATACCTATGTTTTATAATTATTAAAAACATGAGAACCAATGAAGGTATTGCATTTTAATAGACTAGTTTTACCGTGTGTGTACATTCATATAAAATCTTAAAGACACTTGAGATAATGTCTTTGGGTTTTGCTATTTCTAATCGATTTAAACACCATAAAACCACCGTATTTTCTCTTACATTCTAAATTTTCTTGCATTTCCTTTTTAAGACAAAATATTTATGTTTTCATGATTCTAAATTTTCGGACATACGGATTTTCGTACAGTCAGTTAAACAGCGCTATTTTATCAGATTTTGGCCCTGTTTTAGCTTATCTGATGACCCTTCGATCATGCATTTTTACAACCGGATTAAAGTAATAAAACAGAATCATGCCTAAGGGCAATCGACCATTACATTTGCGTACTTGGGTAAATTACTTTGTAAACCTCTAATAAGCAATGGTTCCTTCCAACAGCGTTTGAAATGATATCGTATTAAGAAAGCCAAACGTTTATTGTTTTTACTTTTTATATATTATTTCAGTTGATTGCAAAGCTGTTAAGTTGTATTTTTAAATTAAAGAACGAAGGGAACAACACAATAAAATTATGTACATTGATGTATTATTTCTACTTCAATTAAATAATTGACAAACAAACATAAAACACTTGTCTCTAAATATTTTTCGTATTTAAATTTTCCAACACGAAAAACAATATCTTTAAGTGACCGGAAACTTATAATTATTACGGCATATAGTAAAGGCAGAGTTGTCTGAACCATAAGTAAAATAAAAAATAAAAAATGACACAGCTTATTTTCCCTCAAGTGTTAATGATAATATGGATAAACAATTAAAATACATAAAGTCAATTGTGTTGATTACTTGTTATTGAAATATTGCAATGCCAATTATAAGACATCTGATTAAAAACAAAATGTATGGTGGATTACCTAATCTGGAAATACAAACTAATGATACTATTAATGCAACAACAACAATCACATCTTTTCAAGCGCAATCAGAAAACTGCTACAGCTTTGTATTAACAAACATAAATATGTTTGTGCTTATAGATTTAGATAAACTTCAAATCTTTAAGCGTGCTATGAATTGAATATAATTTATATTTAAAAGTTTTGCTACTCTGTTGATAACTAGCAACAGCAAAAAGGACGATACCATTTTTTATCATCTAATTTTATTTATATTTCATTGTTTATTTGTTTATGATCACACGGATTGTTTGGATAACAGAGTGTGTCTAGATATACCGGTACCCTTATCAATATTTTTATGAATTGCAATAAAGCGTTGAAATTAAACAGGCCTTAATACAGACACCATTTTTATCGGAATGCGATTATAGTTTCAATAGCAACTCGTAACGCTTTTTTGATTGAATGCGTAATGAATACTTTTAGCGACAAATTGACTTGGTCAAATACTGCATCTTAAACGGATAAATATAATTGAAACCATTTATTTCCAATATTATCAACATTATTATTTAGTTATTAATACATTAAGCAGCAAACTCTATTAATCAAAAAGATTTGATATAACATCCGAATTCACTGCAAAATGAGCTGAGCGAGAGGTTTTACGGTTGTTGAAATTGTTCATGATGATAACGATGATGACGATGACGACGATGATGACGATGACGACGACGAGGAGGAGAACAACGACGATGACAATGACGATGATGATAATGATGACACTGATGATGATGATCACGACGATGACGACCAAAACGCTGTTGTTGGTGATAGTGACGATAATGCTGCTGCTGTTGCTGATGACGATGCTGCTGCTGATGATGCGATGGAGGCGGAGGAGCAGGACGAGGACGATGACGAGGGCGACGACGACGACGACGACGACGATGATGATGATGATGATGATGATGACGATGATGATGACGAGGATGATGACGATGATGATGACGATGATGATGATGATGATGATGATGATGATGATGATGATTATGATGATGATGATGATGATGATGATGATGATGATGATGATGATGATGATGATGATGATGATGATGATGATGATGAAGATGATGAAGATGAGGATGATGAAGATGATGATGAGATGATGATGATGTTGATGATGATGATGATAACGATGAAAACGATGATGTTGATGAAAATAACGATACTGTAAGTAGTAAATTAACTCATTAATTGTTATTATAATACACAAGCACATGCTAATGGATCTGTATCCGCAAGGCGGTCAAATGAAAACTCACTTGGTATAAATATGACAAATTGAATCAAAATATCATAATGCGGAGTGTTAAAATGTGTTCAAATCTAGCGAAATTGTTGCAGTACTTTTCTTCCGAAACCAATGCTTAGCCCAGTTATGTTAAAAATAATTTCAAAATACCACGATACACGTCAATTGGCTAACAAATACATTTGTAAGTTTTACCTCACTCAAAAACAGTATTTATTGAAGACAGGGCGTCAACAATGTCCGAGTTTCATCAACGTAGCTTAAGTACCTAAAGTACCTTTCCGTTTGATTTATCGCAGGATCCTGGGTCCGCACCCACAATCTTTTAAAGTGTCTGCATTAAATAAGATAATAATTGTTGTTTGTAATAATCTTTTACAGCTCATAAAAACATGTAAATCCTCAATTCGTAGAGTTTCAGTATGATTTCATTTATTTAAAAAATAAAGACGGTTAACATATTTTATACACACATATATTAGCAGCTATACGCCATATAACATAGGACATAATGTATATTATAAAGCAAAGCGCTGAAGGCACTGAAGTTGTTCGCTGTTGTCGTCCTTGATTAGCTTGTACGCATTGCATATGCTTATCATTGTGCACAGGCTAATCTTATTTGTCGTGCATTAAGCCCCGTTTTCCACGAAAGCAGCCAATATGTACATATTTTAATGATAAACACTAGACTGGCCAATGGCGTTTACAAGCTGGTATATACATTCACTGCTAGAGCAGAATCATTTGTCGTCTGCTGCAGACAGGCAGTGGTAATCGTTGCTAGCAGTGTGAGTTGTGGTTCTTGCCGTACTTAAGTCTTCTAAGCACCTACTGATTTGCATTTATTACCCATTCTCTTGAAACGCCGACTAATAAAGTGCGATAAACCGTCTTTAAGCACTTGGCACATTAACAAATAAGAACATTCCACACCTAACTCCTAACCGAGAACCGACGTCTTTAATCGCGAAACTATTACCAGAAATTGAATACCGCCAGAAACAACAATGGGCTCACTTCGATTAAATATAAATACACTAGATTCATTGTGTCCTAAGCAATCTAACATACTAACCGAAAATACCAGTGAATACCGTATTATATATGACATCGGTCTTATATATCGCCTCAGACATGCGAGAGCGCCACGATGAGTGAAGAGTGTGTGTATCAGAGTTTGTTTACAGGTTCTACTGGCCTTTTTACGAGATTTGTGTAGCCCGACCTGAATGATGAATGAAATGGATGTAGTAACAGTTATATGAACATGATATATCCGTACCAATATCCTTGTGAGCACATACTAATAATAATTAATGTTTTAATCGCCATAAGCTTGAAAATAAACGTAAATAGATACAACAAAGACCAATTCGGATACTTTAACATTTTAAATTACCTCCCCTGCAATAGAAAATATATATGGAAACTCGCATTCTATGAAATATCAAAATCTCAATATATCTTTTTCCGAAAAAAAAATTCTGGTAAAAATCATCTTAAATTTAGCTGTATATTCGTATGTAATTAATTATTCAAGAGTTATAAAAAGGCATCGCAAAAAATATCGCGTTTTACTTGAATAAATTACCTCCCTTAAGCCTATCGGAATATCAAAAATACGTATATAAACAAAACGCGTTCCTTGCATAAGTGATAATAAAGCGCGTGCCCGTGCCACTCGTCCTCCAAATACTTTCTAAATATAGTACAACGTATCTACAATCATTGCGACTAACTCAAACCTCAGTATATAAGTAACCAGGATAAATATACGTTTAGGTAATTAAGGTATAAAACATACATATAAAAATTTACATGTTCCCTGTCTGCCGAACCCGATCCATGGACTATAGCCACAAGAGGTTCCTATGTACCTATGTAGCCGGATTGCGCCTTCAGAGCGCCCAACACCGACACAGATCACGCTACTCTCCGGTCAAACACAATACTACATAGGACTGATGCCTTTGTCACCATATTATCAGAATCATTAACGTGCAAAATGGAAACTTTCAACTGCCCTTTCACTTCATACATAAGCCTAATTATGATCGTTTATCGGAGTAACGGTGATTTCGATATCCGAGCCTTAAAAAGGTAGAATTACCGAAATTCCCGTTCTTACACGTTGTAGCATGGATCGGGTATTGAACAAGATACACGTGTGTATAAGCACCCTACTGTAGTCCCGGCGGGGTGCTCGTTATCAACTGCATCAATACACCGGTAAGCAACCAGGGGGATATCATATGAAATCAAAGTACTGACAGTACTGGTGTGACGATGCTTTTGAGAGGATGGATATAAAAGCATCAAGTTAAGTTTATCTACATCACCACAATCACCACAATTGTGTATGTTGGTACGAAAAAAAACTTTGGTACAAAAATTTTGCGAAAAAAATTTGGGTATGAAAACAAATTTGGTTACGAAAAGATATTTGGGAACCAAAAAATTGGGAACGAAATTTTTTTGGGTACGAACAAAAAATTGGGGATGAAAAAAAAATTGGGTACGAAAAAAAAATTGGGTACGAAAAAAAAAATTGGGTACGAAAAATTTTAGGTACGGAAAAAAAATAGAGGGAACGGGAAAGTAGTACCTGTGGGGAACTTGACCCACACTCGCAAATTTTCGGCCCTTTCCGTCAAACATCAGATAAGTTCCTCGAAGGCAATAGTATGAATACACGTTTCGGAAGCGGTAATGCGGTCCTACCTACGCGCGTCAAAATGTAAGCGTAATATGTATACAAGTCTGTCAGGAATGATTGAATTAACAAAGAAAATCGTGTATTGATGTAAGTTTTTTGAAGAAATGTGCAGAAAATATATTAAACAAGAGCTGTGTCTATGAAACACAATGCCCCCTGCTGCGCAGCTTTGAACCCATATATTTTACCTTTGACCTTGAAGGATGACCTTGACCTTTCACCACTCAAAATGTGCAGCTCCATGACATACACATGCATGCCGAATATGGAGTTGCTATCTTCAATATTGCAAAATTTGACCTTTGACCTTGAAGGATGACCTTGACCTTTCACAAATCAATATGTGCAGCTCTATGAGATACGCATGCACGCCAATATTGAAAAAGTTATGGTCAATGTTAAAGTTTTGGGACAGACAGACAAACGCTTTATATTTGACATTTGACCTTGAAGGGTGACCTTCACCTTCACCTTTCACAACTGTGCAGCTCCATGAGATGCACATGTATGCCAAATATCAAGTTGCTATGTTCAATATTAAAAAAGTTATGGCCATTAAAATTTTCGGACGGACGGACAGACTGACACACTGACTGACTGACTGACAGTTCAACTGATATAGGCCCCCCTACCGGGAGCATAAAAAGCAATGGCGATATTTTTCTCAGCCACATAATTGTTAATAGTTTGATATCACAAAATGAAAGTGAAAGTTGAACTGTCAAAAATGACAACCTGTCAACGTGTTGTTTTTGCTGGCACGAGAGGGCGATTACACTTAATGTGTTCAGATTTTGACCATAGGCTTTGTCAATGACCTTTATAGTATGGGTAGCTTTGATATTATTTATTGCTATCATGTTACTGCATGATTGTGTATATGTTTACAATACACAAAGCATAAATACTGATATAAATATACTGATTGAGCTTATAATAATCTGAGAACTATAGCCAGGTCAATTAAGGACTTAAAATACAATTTTGTGTCCTGATTTCATGAAGAAATTACCATGCATGTCCTAGATTTCAAATTCAAGGCCCTGGTGTGACACATTGGTAGCATTACCGTTAAACTGTTACCAGGCTTCTGAAATTAGTTTTTATTAAACTATCTAAGGAAATCTAAATCAGGCACTGATTTTTCTTGTTTTAATAGAGTCATAGAACGGTTGTGGCCTCTGATTAATGACCAATTTTTGTTTACTTGTCACACCCTTAAAACTTTCCACACGTCTATAATAGCAAATCTGGATTTAGGGGATCTTCAATGGTACATTTAAACTTTAGCTCTGTTACAAGAGTGCTGGTAAAGTCCATTCACATATTTAAATCTAGGCCATGTCAAAATCAAAGTGTCAAAGACAAATGAAAGATGCGTTCATTAATTATTGTCCAGTTGTTTACTAATGCTGTAAGTTTTTATATAATATGACTGATGAACATCATGTGAGAAAAAATTCACATTATCATTGTATATCAGGTTTAGCAACCTTTTAGATAACAAAGTATGCTAGTTTTCAATGTCGCTTCTGGGGATCGAACCCGTAGGGCTTTTAGGAAGATTCTGAAATTTTCGATCCCTCAAGAGCAACCAAACCAAAAATTAAGTCAAATATTGCCGACTCGGTTTTTTGAGTCGGTTCATGACGGATAATGGAGCTTGATTGGTCATTGTCGGCTCTGGTACTACTTACATGTACCCCGGGTACTCTTAAGTATATTTACATGTACCCTGGGTACTCTAAGTATACTTACATGTACACCAGGTACGGTAAATAAACGTAATTGTACTCGGTCCATATTAGACTATACCCGAGTTGTATTCGCGCCCAAAATCCGATGTCGTAAAACGCGCAACCGATTATCTTAAACACACTTCTCTTCAAAAAACACTGCATCAACATGCTTTTTGAGTATGTGTTCCGATAATATAGAGGCCATTCTTTAGAAAATTGACATACATGTGTATATATAATTATTACAAAATAATAGTCGACAACGACTGATTTAGGGTTAAATTTCCCGGGTACATTTTAGTATATTTACCGTACCCGGGATACATGTAAGTATACTTAAGAGTACCCGGGGTACATGTACGTAGTACCCGAGCCGACAATGAACAATCGAGCGATACTGGAAGGTGCATCATCTCTCACGCCCCCATAGCATCGCCTTTAGCAGTATTCAATTCTCAACAGGAAAGTGCTGGAGTCATTGATCCCGAGGGACAAGAAAAACAATTGATTAATGTTCGAAATAAATAATTAGATAAATGACAATTCTGTTATTTGAGCCAGGTCACAGGAAAAGCGCAGTCAAATCAGTATCCAATTAAATTATTTGTTATTGTCAGAAAAACGCTATTAAGCAAACAGCTTTCAAGCGACTGCTGGCTGATCTAGATCCAAACTGGCCACAATCGCCTTAACCCTTTTGCATGCTGGGAAATTTGTCGTCTGCTAAAATGTCGTCTGCTGAATTTGTAAAATAAGCATTTTCTTCATTTTTTTTTTCAAAGAATACTATCAGAATAGTTCTGTGGCGTCTCATCTGGAACCAAAACTGTTTGCAAAGAGCTTTAAATTGCGGTCACGCACTGAAAGGGTTAATGTCTCTTTTACTGTGACACAGTTCATTTAACTTTAAAATGATACAAAGTACTAAAACTAAGAAAGAGTACTAACCAGTAAAAGTTTGAAATCAATGTTGAATCTCAGGACAGCTTGGTGATCTGCAAATCCCCGATGAAATGTTGATATCGGGTATCATAGTCATTCAATAAGTCGCAAAATGCTCGAATACAATTTATAAAGCACAATGTGACTTATATTGATAACTAAAAATACCAGTAATCAGTATGCCAGTTTTGCCGTGTCAAGCTGTTACGATCCAGAGACCAGAAAGTCCTTCATTCACATCGAGTATATATCCTTCGAATTCCAACTATTGTTGTCATAATCGGAGATTTAGTGAATAAATAATTCATATATCCTAAATGACAGCTTCTAAATAGCGAAACAAGCCAATGTATGCAGTAAGAAACTTTTAAATCGAAACTCTCATTAAGGCGGCCATTTGAAACACGAACGACACCTCTGCTAGGAGAATGTTATCATTGCTAGGATCCTACGCAGTGGCGTATGCCCATATGGCGCACCAAAGGGGTCGAAACTTTAACTTCTGCTCGAGCAGAAAAAAATGCTGCTCGAGCAGCATTTAAATGCTGCTCGAGCAGCATATTGCTGCTCGAGCAGCAATTTACTGGTCGCACCAAAGGGGTCGAAACTTTAACTTCTGCTCGAGCAGAAAAAATGCTGCTCGAGCAGCATTTAAATGCTGCTCGAGCAGCATATTGCTGCTCGAGCAGCAATTTACTGGTCGAGCAGCATTTAAATGCTGCTCGAGCAGCAAAATTCCTGCTCGAGCAGCAATATGCTGCTCGAGCAGCATTTATTTTTAGAATAAGCCATTGAACCCGTCAGCCAATCAAATTTGAGCTTACAAACGGACGACATTAGCTATCTCTACGGAAACGAAATAGACCGGTGTAGCGTCAATATTGTCAGATCGTGAGATCGGACGATTTTCACAGTACCCCCGTGATATTGCTCCGATCAGTCGCCGTGAAAAATGTCAGATTGTTGAAAAATAATATTTAACGCATTGCTGTTTCAATTCAACTTAATTTCGCGTTTTAACAGCTTGCAGTTATTTTCGGACATCTTGTTTTCGGACGTTGAACCTAAACACATTGTTCACAACAAAGATATCAAAACAGTAGTTCTAACACCATGCAAACATTTGAATTTTAAAACGATTTTCGTTTAAAATGTTATATATATCGATGATGTACATGCATTACGTTGTAAAGAAATATGGTAATGCCTAATTTACAGTCATGAGTGTTGCAGTCTTTCAATACAAAGATATAAACTTGATTTAAGAAAATATTTTCAGATTATATATATATATTATTTCAGCTTAAAAAAGTTAAAAACTGATTATGGTCAGTTCCAGAAATGTATAATCCCAATCGGTGTTTTTATCATTATTTTAGCTAATTCACATGTACACTCAATTGAGGAAAACTATTGTATTATATTTCACACAATCATAGTTACCACTATCATCATTTATTTAATATGTCAATAAGCTCGATTGGTAATTGTCGGTTCGGCTCGGGTAATGCTTTAAAGTAACCCGTGTACTCTTAAGTATACTTTAATGTTCCCCGGGTACGCTAAATATACTTAAACGTACCGTTGGTCTGTCTGTCAGTGCAGTCACTCACAAACTTTTCAGTGCTTTATCTCAGAAATTCAATATAAGTTTTCAACATGAAACTTTATGGGTGTATAAATATAGCCGAGGAGAGGTGCCATGCACAAGAAACATAACCCGTCGCTTTATGAAATAAGAGTTATTGCGCTTTGTTGTTTTTGTATGATGTAACTAGGGCTATATCTCAGATACTATACAAGATTTTAACATGAAACTTCATGGGTGTATAATTATCAATGCACGAGAACCATAACCATATACTTTCTTACATAACGGTTATTGCCCTTTCTTGTTATTGTTATTTTATGATGTAACTTTTCAGGGCTATATCTCATTTATAGAACCATGCATAAGAACCACAACCCTTCACTTTCTTAAATAAGAGTTATTGCCCTTTGTTGTTTTTGTATGATGTAACTTTTCAGGGCTTTATCTCAGAAACTATAAATACAAGATTTCAACATGAAATTTCATGGGTGTATAATTGTCAATGAGAATAAGTGCCATGCACAAGAAACATAACCCTATGTCTGATGTTACTTTACAGGACTATATCACAGATACTATACACGATTTAAAGATGAAATTTAATGATTAACCCTACACTTTCTTAAATTAGAGTTATTGCCAATAGTTTTTTTTTATGTTGTTACTTTTAAATAAGTGAGATAAGGGTACAACCCTTCAAATAAACTTTTCTGTTAGTTCTGCACCCATCAATAATCAAAATTTATTTGGCGGGGTATATCAATTTAACGAATTTGCTCATTATTAGTCTAAACGCTGAAATAGACTTGACACAACAGACTCATCAGTCATTAGTATTATGTTAGCATATCTTTAGTCGGTTACTGAACTAGGGCAAATAAAGTTGAAGTTTATCAGGTGGTCTAAAAGTCCTCACCGCCTAGCAGATAAGTCTACAAAGTATTTTAAAACCGGTTCATGAACATGAAATGATAAGTCATTTACGCCATCGGGATTATTTATTTTAAGTCAATATGTTTTTGAAATCTTAAGGCACTCATTGAAAAATACACCACTACATAAATAAATATCTAGGTCAATTGTGATTCTGTCAAGCAATGATTATCATATCAATTATTATCTCCAGAGTTATTCTTTTTTTCTTGCACTTATCATAATCTAACCATCTGCATTATTTTTGCCAAACAGGTGGTTTTGAAATCTGAGCATCACAATCATCAATATTTTTGTGTGGATATAAAGATATTATAAAAATTTAGGATTATAAAACCTTAAGTTTTATTGTGCTGTACTTGTTTAGGAGATGTGTAATACCAACTGGCTACTTCTGTTTTCAGAACTAAAAGGCACATAAGGATTTTATTAATATTGTGTTGAGTTCTCAGATTAATCGAGCCCAAAGCACTTCCTGCTACAAAAATATATTTTCGAGCAACAACACATATTGATAATATCCATTTTTGCAGGTCTTTACAGTGGAGTGATTGAGTCGCACAGATATGTTTTCCGCACTCCATGAATCAGAAGTCTGCGTCTCACTACTAGTCTCGATAAACTGAATCATGGGCCTGTCGCAACAGTGTGATGCTTTTTCATGACCAAACATTTGGCAGTCTGGAAATAAAGTAAAGTCATTTATACTTAACTTAAAAAACAACAACATTTGTTTGCAATAAGAAAAGCATATATTCACTAGATTAAGTGTTCACAAAAAATACTATTTCTGAAAATAAAATTGCAGGAACGATAGTTTGACAGTGAAAAGTATTCATGTTTTATGCATCATAAATATACAATCACATTTAGACACTGAAAAACAACTTTTCATACAAAATAATATAAAGGAGCAAAGAGAATGCTTTTTTTCATTATATGACACATTAATAAATTAAAATATGAGTTATCTTCTTATTTAACCTTTTTTCAGGGTTATTTGACAAAAGTGGGACTCTATAACACAGTTTGATCCTCAGGTTATGATATTACATATGAAATATCATGTCCTTTATAAATTAAAAGACAAGGGCTGTTTGTAAAACATGCATGCCCCCTATATGGGCTATTAGTTGTAGTAGCAGCCATTGTGTGAATACGTTTTTTGTCACGGTGGTGGTGGTGGTGTAGTAGTAGTAGTAGTAGTAGTAGTAGTAGTAGTAGTAGTAGTAGTAGTAGTAGTAGTAGTAGTAGTAGTAGTTAGTAGTAGTAGTAGTAGTAGTAGAAGTAGTAGTAGTAGTAATAGAAGTAGTAGTAGTAGTAGTAGTAGTAGTAGTAGTAGTAGTAGCAGTAGTAGAAGTAGTAGCAGCAGCAGCAGCAGCAGTAGCAGTAGTAGTAGTATGCATTTCAAAAATGCAGTTAGTCTTACATTTGGTAGTTTTTAATATAAAACAAGGGAGGCAAATGCTGTAACAAAAAGAACATGCAAAAACGGTAGTTGTTTCCCTTGTTTGAACCATGCTAAATCCTTTAAATGCCTATTTCCAGTAACTGTGACCTTCACCTGAGACCTTGACCTTTGACCTAGTGACCTCAAAATCAATAGGGGTCATCTGCGAGTCATGATCAATGTACCTATGAAGTTTCATGATCCTAGGCCCAAGCGTTCTTGAGTTATCATCCGGAAACCAACTGGTGGACGGACCGACCGACATGAGCAAAGCAATATACCCCCTCTTCTTCGAAGGGGGGCATAAAAATGCAAGGCTCTAAAAACCAATGCACCAACAGAAAGGTACGTTCTTATATTCTACATTCTCCCATTATTTTGTTGAATAAAAGTTAATGCAGATCTTTACTAAGCAAACTAGAGCTTTGTCACAGATGTGACAAATACCCCCACGTGCCGCATTGACACAGACTATTTTGCATGCTGTCTTCACAAAACAAGAGAATCAAATTTATGGCGATTTTTAAGAATGATAATGCCATTATCATTTACGGCCATTTCGACCTTTGAACTCTTGAATTCTTTAGCATGACATGCAGTCCAAATTTATGGCCATTTTTTTACTTTTGAACTCCAAGTGTGACCTAGGCCTTGGAGTTATCGACATAATTCTTTCGCATGACACATCGTCCAATGACTGTGAACAAATGTACCATGTATTTTTAAAATCTCACAATAAATGACATAGTTATGTACCGGAAAATATCATTTATTGCCAATTTTGACCTTTGAACTCACAGTGTGACCTTGACGTTGCAGATATAGACGTAATTGTTTTGCGCAACACACCGTCCAATAATGGTGAACAAATGTGCCAAATGATTTTAAAATCTCACAATGAATGACATAGTTATGGCCTTGACACGCTCATTTATGGCCTTTTTTTACCTTTGAACTCAAAGTGTGACCTTGAACTTGGAGTTATCGACGTAATTCTTTCGCGCGACACACCGTCCAATGATGGTGAACAAGTGTGCCAAATGATTTAAAAATCTCACAATGAATGACATAGTTATTGCCCAGACAAGCTCATTTATGGCCATTTTTAATCTTTGAACTCAAAGTGTGACCTTGACCTTCGAGATACGGAAGTAATTCTTTCGCGCGACACACCGTCCCATGATGGTGAACAAATTTGCCAAATGATTTTAAAATCTCACAATAAATGATAAAGTTATTGCCAGGACAAGCATTTGACCCTTGAACTTCAAGTGTGATCTTGATCTTGGAGATATTGACGTACTTTTTTCACGCAACACACTGTTCCATGATGGTGAACAAATGTACCAAATTATTTTAAAATCTAGCGATAAATGACAGTTATGGTCCGGACAAACTTTCGGTTTAAAACACACTAAGTGACCCCGTGACCTAGTTTTTGACCCAGCATGACCCATATTCAAACTTGGCCTAAACATCATCAAGAAACAACTTGTGACCAAGTTTGGTGAAGATCGGATGAAATTTTGGGACAGACCGACAGACCGACCGACAATACGAATTTGGCAATAACTCTGAATTTTTCCAAGCCATCTTTCACAATTTGCGCTCGTTGACACATGAACTGGTTGCAACAAATATTTTGTTGGTAAAAATCAACAAAAATCATGTGCCTATATACTTAATCTATCCCAAATTGTTTTGGTAATCAGTTTTCAAACATTTATATATATGTGAATCTATTAACACATTATTTGAAACACATAAGTGTGAGAGAAAGGACGCAATAAATAAGAATGAACTTAGACAGCAAGCTTAAATTTATATATAGCCTATCATTTTTAAAGTGTTGGTGGTCATTATAAGTTAATACTTAAGATAAAGATCCAAATGTAGAAAACAAAGAAGATTTACAAAGTTTTTTGAATATCTTGTTTGGTATATTGCCTGATGAATGATAACTAGAACTGGCCAAAAAAGCTCCCTTAATGTGACCTTTGATCTCTTGTTAACGCATGCGCTGCAGCTTCTCTACATGGATAACATATGTGGTAAGCTATATTAAAAATGGCATATTCAATTATCGAATCACAGTTTGGATAAGCTCAGAGACACACATAAAATGCACATACACCAACTGCTACTGTGACTGCTATATCAAGCAGGTAAGACAAAAAATGAATTACAGCTTTGAACCTTACCAGAACAAATCGAACAAGGCCTTGTTGTAAACCAAATTTGGTAGCCATAGTCCGAATGGTTTTTAACAAGAAGATTTTTAAAATTTTCACAAAATAGGCGCTTTATAAGCGTTTTTGTGTGCCCCCCCGCCCCCCCGGGCCAGGGTCAAAGTTGACCCCAGAGGCATAATTTGAACAAACTTGGTAGAGGACTATAAGATGTCACTTCATACCAAATTTTGTAGCCCTAAGCCCAATGGTTATGTATAAGAATGATTTTAAAAGTTTACCCTAAATTTATAAGCATATGTTCAATTTTGTGACCCCCGGGAAAGTTTCAAAATTTGACCCCAGGGGCATAATTTGTACAAACTAAGAAGGAAACTAATACATGTCAATACATACCAAATTTGGTAGCACTATGCCATACAGTTATGGACAAGTAGATTTTTTCAGTTTTCACAAAATAGGCCTCATATAAGCATATGTTCAAATTTATGACCCTCAGGGCAGGGTCAAACTTGACCCCAGAGGCATAATTTGAACAAACTTGGTAGAGGACTATAAGATGTCACTACATACCAAATTTGGTAGCCCTAGGCCCAATGGTTATGGACAAAAAGATTTGTAAAGTTTTCACAAAATAGACCCTATATAAGCATATGTTAAATTTTGTGACCCCCGGGGCAGTTTCAAATTTGACATAATTTGAACAAATTTGGTAGAGGACTATTAGATGTCTCTACATACCAAATTTGATAGACCTATGCCCAATGGTTATGGATGAGAAGATTTTGAAAGATTTTACAAAATAGGCCTTATATAAGCATATGTTCAATTTTGTAACCCCAAAGCAGGGTCAAATTTGACCCCAGGCGCATAATTTGAACAAATTTGAAAGAGGTTCACCCAAGGAACATTACTGAGAAATTTCATCAGAATGGATCAGTAGTTTAGGAGAAGAAGATGTTTAAAGGAAAAGTTAATGCACGGACGGACGCACGCATGACGGACACAGAACCATGACATAAGCCCCGCTGGTTTTTGGACAGTGGAGCTAAAAATCAATTAAGGAAGGGAGGGAGCACCCCTCCCTAACCCAACCATAAAGGCCCCTGGGCATCTGAAATATGATCACAAGCACTAATAATCATATAATAATGATAAAACCCAGTCACCACTGTCGATAAATTGGAAATTGTTATGATTGTGAGATATAATGTAAACATTCGCATACAGATCAATCTTTTTTTTTCAAGCCCAATTCAAAATAACAATGCAAAATTAAAGTTATAAAGGTTTTCAATGGGTACAAATAGGGTTTTTATCTGGACATTGGAAACGTTGAAATACATGAAAATATCATCAAACAACTTAAATGTATATCATTGTTAAAATAAGTTTTTCTTGATTTTTCTCCAAACTTTACACAAATATGGGTGATTTCAAATATATTAAACTAGAAATGGCGCTGCAGAGGCCGACGTGTATTCCCACGCCGCATGTTTGACCCAGGGGTGCTCCAGGGTTGGTAATGGGCTATGCATAGTTGAGATTGAACGTATTGTCCTAAGAGAAGTTCGGTATCAATTAGATGTGAATCAGTGTAGAAATGAAGAAATTATAGTAAAAGGCAATTTTGAGTGGGCGTGGCCTATGTGGGCGGGGTGCCCCAGGGTTGGTAATGGGGCCATGCATAGTTGAGATTAACCATAATGTCATAAGAGAGGTTCAGTATCAATTTGAAGTGAATCGGTGTAGAAATGAAGAATTTATAGTAAAAGGCAATTTTGGGTGGGCGTGGTCTATGTGGGCGTGGCCAATGTGGGCGGGGCACCCCAGGGTTGGTAATGGGGCCATGCATAGTTAAGATTATCCGTATTGCCATAAGAGAGGTTAAGTATCAATTTGAAGACATTCGGTGTAGTCTCCGGTGCACTCAAAATGTGCAGCTCCATGAGATACACATGCATGCCAAATATCAAGTTGCTATCTTGAATATTGCAAAAGTTATTACCAAGGTTAAAGTTTTGGGACACACACACACACATACAATGACAGACAGGCCAAAAACAATATAACCCCGATCTTTCGATCCGGGGGCATAAAAATGAGTAAAAATCTCTGACCCGGCCCCACCTCAACCCACATAACTTTTGACCCAGGGGTCAGATCAAAATTCCAAATAGTGCAGGGTCGCACATATGCTCATAGCTACCATGTGTGTAAGTTTCAAGGTTCTAGTGCTTATAGTGTAGGAGGAGAAAGTGGCCAGGACGGACGGACAGACTGACGGACGGAAGAGGGAGATAACCACAATATCCCCACTTTTTCTCCGAATGAATATAATAATATATTCATATTGAATGAAGCCTAAATGAAAAATTTTCTCAAATTTTAGATGTTAAGTTATGGCAACAGTTTTGTTTGTATTGCATAGGGAAAGGGTTCAAGTTTTTTAAATGAGTAGGGCCGTTCTGTCAGATTTAATCACTTTTTCACAACAAAAGATGTTAACCAAATGTTTTGATTTTTTTTTTATAAATGTACATGTCTTTTGCACTTAATGAAATCCCATTAAAACATGTTATCAATATTTTGTGTGTTTTGTCAACATGCAGTATGTTTTTAAGCAAAATTTAAATACAAAATCAGAAGTGCTCTAAAAAAAAATATGGAAAAAATGAAATTTTCATGTTTTTTAACACATATTTTTCAAAACTATACTCCTAAAAGTTTTTTTCCTGGCCTCAAAGCAGTGTATCTTAAAGTAAAAACTCAGATTTATCAAAATATAGGATGGCCTTCAAATATATGTGAAGTTTCTTTTTTATTATATAAGAAAATCTGCAAAATCTAGCTTTTGCCAAAACTGTATACAATTTTCAAACATTTGTACACTTGGGACACTTACATGACTTTTGTATACAAGTTAAATAAGCAAACCATTCAACATATATAAATACTTTTTAAATTTTTATTACATTTGACTATACAAATTAATGTTTCCCCAAATAATGTTCTGTGCTAGAAGGTCCGTTTGATGATTTAAGGTTGATGTTTAGAGATTTAAGGTTATTTGTACTTGACAACTTTAGTTTTCATTTATTCTAAGAAATACCCAAACAGTCAGTAATATAGAATACAAATTAAATTGGCATAAAATATTCTTATACAATTATAAGATAAGTTACAGGGAACTTGAATTGTTTGCTAAAAGGATCTAGTATGATTTTAGGCCAAATCTGTACACTTGGGACATTTTCAAAATGGATGAAAATCTGAAGAAAAATAGCATAACTTTTATATGTATTTCATTTGAGGTATTTTTGTGGCCCTTAGTATGTTTATAACCGATGGGATATCAGAGGCATAAGGAATCTCCATAATTATGCAGTGTGTCATAGATCTGTATTTCCCATAAAAAACACATATATTTCACAAATTGTAGATACATTTGACCTGGTTTTCAATATATTTCACATAGTTGTATATATTTGACTTTGATTTCATAATTTATCTTGTTCTATATAATAAAGATCTATTTGACATTGCTCTCTATATGCTGGAGATCTATATGCTGGGCATTGTTCTCTATACAAATGGATAGCATACCTTGTTCTCTAAATATCAAATGATGTTCTCTACATAGTACACATTGTTCTCTATGGCATTGACCTTGATCTTTAAATATAAGACATTATGCCTCTTCAATATGTTGGAATTTGATATCTATATATAAGACATTGCTCATTGCTCTCTATACTTGAAGTTGATCTAATATTGTGTTCTCTATATATTGGACGCTTTTCTATAAATATTGAACATGGTTCTGTATACAAAATACATTTATATATATTTTTTAATAATATTTGACCTCGTTTTCTATAATATGTGTCTTGTTCTGATACAACTGGGCTAAATTCATGTGCGTAAAGTGTCGTCCCAGATTACCTGTGCAGTCCGCACCGGCTTATCAGGGACGACACTTTCCGCTTAAACTTGATTTTTGGTAAGAAGGGACTTCCTTCAAACTAAAAATACCATAAAAGCGGAAAGTCTCGTCCCTGATTAGCCTGTGCAGTCTGCACAGGTTAATCAGGGACGAGAATTTCCGCACATGAATTAAGCCCAGTTTTCTCAGAACAAGACACATATAATTCACTGTTCTATATATTAGACCTTGCTCTCTATATATTAAACATTATATTATCTATATATTGGACCTTGTTTTTTATAAATTAGACCTTGTTCTTTTTATACTTTATACATTAAACACGATGTCCTCTTACTTGACCTTCATCTGTAATACAATATATCCTCTATATATTTTGGTAATGTGTCATTAAATATGAATGAAATAATAATAAGTGCTGTACCGTTGTTTATCGAAAGTTTTAACATGGTTTTTAGTTTAGATGTGTAAGAATTGTACCACAAGGGTGACAGTCTGCGTGGTTTAATTATAAGTGTCTGAAAGACTTTGTCATCCATCATATTTGACATTTGACCATGTTCAACTTTTATTTTGGCTTATTTTCAGTTGCTTTTGAATGCTTTATTAAATCGAAATTTAATCATTAATTCTGCTATAATGTAAGTTTGTTTTCACTTTCTGGAGGTTTATAAGAAAAACATTCATTTTGTGTCCCAAGTGTACATGTACAACATTTAATAACCAACTTCAGGCTAACATTGAAGATTATTGGAGAAATATTTTGATTAAAATTAACATTAATTTGAGAAGAGGAAATGTATTTTTGTAATAATGTTATGGTAAAGTCAAATATACTTCCCACACATTATCATTTACATGCTTATATTTTTCTTCTGAAGACAAAATATGGAGACATACCCATATAATAAGAGTAGTTCACCCCCAGAGTGAAGAAACCACCTTTTTCTCTTGGAGATTACACCCTTCTGTGTACTTCTTTCCAGAAAATTAGTGCCTTTGTTTATTTTTTAAAAGCTATCACCTGTCCATCAAACATGATAAAAATTTCATACACTTGGGACAATGCGATATTTGTCTTGCAAAAAAAGTTCACAAGGTTTTGGCATCAAATTTTCAGTACATCTAGTGATAAGCATTAATGGTTTGAAGAAAATGATGTAAAACCTTGAAAATTCTATCTTATGAAAAATTTAAAATAACTTTCTTGCAAAATGTACACTTGGGACAGGGACAAATTCTGACCACATTTAGTATTCAGCTGTTCAAAATTTACACGAACAAATAATTGTATAAATACCTGTACAAATGTGTAGAAAAAACATGTTACAGGTTAAAAGGACACTTTTTGCCTATAAATATTGAAGCACTTTATGATGCCACCTCTTAATATACGTGAAGAGAGTTGAAAATTGTGGCACAAAATTGACAAGAACATCATTGCTTTGAACACTTGCTACAAGAGATATCAACCTAAGTAAGAAGGATTGTTTTATTTTTCTTAAAGCATATGCATTTTTATATTCATTAAGTGATGGCAATACCTAATATTTCTGAAAGTTTTATTGAAGTATAGAATTGAAAATTGCCTTTTACATAAAATGTCACGCAAAACCAGTACACTTGGGGCAATTTTAAGGATATTTTTCAATATATTCTGTTAGGGAAGCAATTTATTGAGAAGAATTTTCACATTTAAGTTAATCACATGGAAACACTTCTGTAAGATAGAAAAAGAACTCAAGCATGCTTAATGGTAAGAAAATAAATGCATGTTTTATTTAGGCTTCATTATTTTTCAAATCACCCATAGGATATGATGCGGCATTTGTCTTTAGGGAATATAGGAAAAATCAATCATTTTTACCCGGAAGTTGGCGCTGTAATAAATTTGCTATTCTGTGTGTTCTTTTACCAAGCTTGATTAGGAATTTTTGAAAACGCGCCATGGAGATTTTCTTTCACCATTAAAAATAATAGTTCACGGATTCAAACCATAATTCCTGATTAATATGTTGCTACAGTGGATTCCTGTTCTTAGCATACCATGTCAGCAAAAATTATGCTAATAACAGGAATATGCTATTAACAGGAACACACATTTTAGCATACATATAGCAACTGGGGGCATACAATAAGTCAAATCTGTTAATAATTGATCGTCAAAGTGAAATTTAAATTCAACATTGTATATGATTGATGTTTAAGATAACTATTTAACAAATGGAATTGTATTCTAAGGTATTTGCATTTGCATTTGAGCATATTTTTGCAGATTTAAAGCATATTTTCTTGGCATTCTGAGAATGTTCTATGCTATAAAGACTTTAAGTGAATTCTGAATATTGGGGTTAAAAATTATGCTATTAATAGAAGAAAAATACATTAAAATTTAAGAATTAATCTGTGCTTTGACATTCTATATGCTAATAACAGAAATATGCTATTATCAGGTATGCTAATAAGTGAATCCAGAAATTATCCTTCAGTCTGACAGAATTTCGTAGCCTGTCAGACGAAACATCTGACAGATTATTTTATATTTTGCGGTGTCTGACTTGGCTTCTCACTTTTGAGTCCATGATGCTAAATGTTTTAGATTCAACACTAGTTTCCTCAACCTCACGACACGAGAGCTCCTGTGATGCAAATATACTTAAGTGGTATAAAGAGATATTTTTTTCTTAATTATGCACTGCCAAGTTATTCAATAAATAGTAAATTGTAAACATTTCAATTATGAAAAATTAAACAACTTGTAATTCAGACACAACTCACATTTTACCTCTTGCTAGCTTTGAACAAGCTAATTGGCTTCGGTGAAAAATAATTTACATTGAAATTGAGAAAAGTCCTCGAGAACTTAGTGCCCCAGATAATTATTTGGGAAATAGGGTTTTCAACCATTGATTTTGAAAAATAGGGTGATTCCATTCTTCATATAGAGTGAAATGAGTAATAAAAATGCATACCTTAAAATAATTGCTGATTTACTTCCGTTGACTCTGCACACTTGTATTGATTCAATAGAACTGTAAACTATCATCATAAATTTTAATAAACGTATGTTTCGTAATATCTTTAATCCTTGAAACTGTCCATGATATAAACTTTAAAAAATGTCGACAATTTCTAACCAATGACATGCCTTTTTATACTTTTGACAGGTTTGTTAAGTCACAGACTTTCCATCATGTTTTTTGGATGTCAACTTAACTGCTGTATACACAGTTTCTAACAAAATCGATAACACTTCTTGGCTCTTGCTTTCTTGATTCGAAAAAGTTTGCGATCGGCTGATATTTGAGCGCAACAATCTTGGACGTCTTTCGACCTCTCTTAGCTATTTTTATTTCGCATCATAATAGAAACTGAAAGTACAGACGCTTTACAAATACATGCACAATGGGCGACGAATTAGGTCAGATTGAAAACGCATAGCGTTTGAATAACTATGACCATATGAGCTTGTTGAATGTTAGCGTCACCGCGTTACGATAATAATTCCAAAGAGAAAATACCTAAAATGAGCAAGGCATTTTTAATCGAAGTTTTGTATCGTTAATTTGACGAATTTGCGTAAAAGTCAAATTGGTTGCGTTTTCAATACTCATGATATTGTATTTCTTTGCATTTTTATACATTTAAATTGGGTGAAAGACGCAGATACGCAGCTTATCTGGGGCACTGAGAACTGGTTAACAGACATGATATTTTGGATAATTGTAAAAGTTAGCACAGCAAATATACATGTATGGGGAGAACGAGAAACGTAAACAATGTTAACCACAAAGGCACAATCACAGGCAATCGGCACCTGTGTCGGAAGCAATTATTAAGAATCATTAAGAAAGTAAATCGATAGAAACAGAGAACCTACACTTGTGCACCCATTGAGCAATTCGTATCAGTCATCGTCGTGATTTTCGCAAAAGTTTTAACAGCCGTTAGACATTTATGATCGATTTTCTTATTAAGCGAATGGCAACAATTTTTTGATCGACTAGTTTGCAGCAAAAATATAAAGCACTTACCTCGTGTCAATGTTAAACTTTTAACAGGTCGTCACATAAACTTGCAGAAGATGTGAAAAAGGCACCATCATGGCGGCAGCCATTTTTTCCAAACAAACCAGTTTCGCACCAAATGGCAAAAAAAACAAGAGTTCTGATTGGCTAATGCCATAATCTAAAAATAAATGCTGGTCGAGCAGGATTTTTCTGCTCGAGCCGAAAAAATGCTGGTAGAGCAGTAAATTTGCTGCTCGAGCAGCATTTTGCTGGTCGAGCAGCATTTAAATGCTGCTCGAGCAGCATTTTTTTCTGCTCGAGCAGAAGTTAAAGTTTCGACCCCTTTGGTATCCCATATGCCCAAGGGAAGTAACTGAAAAATCGAGTTATCTCAATCGGACTGGCTCGGTCATTTACATAGATGGCGATTGTGAATTTTTTTTAGGTGATTATCAAACCTTGGACGCTGCTGTTCCAGCATCGTCAAAAAGAACTATAATGCATGTTTGATGTGTTAAAGTGTGTCACAAAATTTCCCTAACTGCCGATGTCGGCTATAATTTCGGTATAAACATGCAAAGAAGTTTATATATATATAATGTTATTGCCGGTATGTTATTGGACTTTTTGTATGTCAAATGTTCATTATTTGTATTAAAATTAAGACGATGCTTATTTGCCAGAAAGCGTTTATTTCAAAATCAAAACAAGCAATAATCATTCATAATACCAAAATATAAAACTAACAAAATGACAACACTCTCGCTTAACGCAACGTTCAGTGGCACGCGCACTTAACAAAATTATTGCAACTAATGCAAGCTGTAATTAATATGTGACTACTTGGTATACAACCAGTATCATGCGAAAATTGATCTTATTTAATTGTGGTTCCCTCTTTGAATTTATGTTGCCTGTCGACTTTTAGAATAATGTGTCAGTAAGAAATGTATTGCTTGCTCTACAACCAGCATCATGCGAAAATGGATCTTATTTAATTGTAAATCCCTCTTTGAACTTAAGTTGTCAGTCGACTCTTAGAATAATGTGTCAGTAAAAAATGTTTTTCTTCAGTTTCACATGTTTTTTTTAAGAAAATTTAGTGAAAGATGCAAATGTGTCTTATTTATTTTTTTCTGTGTCTTCAATTTATCTTATTTATATGTGACTGCGTGCTTATTTTTTTGAAGAAATGAAAGATGCAAATGTGTCTTATTTTAATTTTATCCATGTCTTAAATGTGGCTTATTTATATAAGATAAAATGATATACTGCCAGTGTCATGCAAAAAAGGATCTTATTTCTTAATATCCACATTCACGCTTTGTTCTTTATTAGCACCGTCTTTAATTAGGCTATCTCTATTTAAAGTACAGATTACTGTGAACTTAATAATTGTGCAACGGTGATGTTGATCCATTATCGTTGTTTATTTAAAATGTAGACAACAAGTTAACAATTAATGAAATCAGTTATTTTGGAAGTAAATCTAATTTTTTCTGTACAGTAGCCAGGTGGATGTGTATTGAGCGGATAAGATAGGGATCATCACAACATGTTGCTAATACACAGTATAGCCTTTCCCTATTATTGTAATTGTTATTTACCTGATTGGAATAAATAAAGTGTTAAAGATCATTTCATGTGAAAAGAAGGATTTTTGACATAATTTCAATCGTTTTGCTTTTATACACAATTTCATGGAACAATGAATATATTGGCGCGATCGAACACAATTTATAAATCAAGCTTACAGTATAGTATCAGTTTTTAATTATGTGTAATTTAATTCAATCTCTCCCTTAACTCGTTCAATGACACGTGAACTTATAACAATTATAAAACATCACGTGCATCATTAAATATTGTTTTTTAATTATGAAAACATATTATATGTTCTTCATGGTTTTGTTTAGTTTTTTTTTACTCAACCAGAGAGACATTATAAAACATTGTTATATAAAAAGCGCTTTACTTTTCTACATTACATAAAGATATATCGATTTTTTTGTTAAGTGTACGTGCTTGACATATTTATAAGATAGCAGTGTTTATTTTTGTAATAAAATCGAAAATTGACATTTAATTTGATGCAATCAACATTGTTTAGCGGCCAAGCGCAGTTTTCCGCTCTCGGCGGCCGATGGTGTATTGCAATATATACAATGAAAAGCTGGGTTTCTGACATAATTTCAATCGTTTTGTTGACGCGGAAGTGCTTTTCGGTGGCCAAAAATACTATTGTGCCCTTTATTTAAACCTAAATCAGTATTTTTTTTACACTTGAAGGTTTGTACAGCGGGGATTTCGGTACCGGCGCCTGTTTATGTGCTTGTTAAGAATTACCGAAATCCCCGCTAAGAGGCAACATATGCTGATTTATGCTTTGATTAAACATTGATAACTAAATTGCAAAAGTGTATAGCATATTGTAAATAAGGTAGTACGATATCATTTGTTTCATCTGATTTGTTTGGAAAATACTTTCTGAAGACTTATTATTACTATGCCATTTTATATTTACATATACTTTTGTGTAACCAATGTTTTAAATGTACATTTTACCTTTTTTACATTCGTTTACACATTTTTCACATTAACAAACTATTTAATAATGGAAAAAATATTCTGATAAGAGTGTTTTAATGATTAACACTAATATGATTGTGTGCAAATAAACATTAATGCAAAACCAAAACCCAAACATAATGACATATAGACCCTTTTAGGCGTAATATGGGGGAATGGCGTAAACATGGGTGATTTCGGCTCTGGGCGTACGAATGTAGAAGTACCGAAATCCCCGCTAACTATTTTCCAAAAGAAGTAACCGAATGGGAGATAATACATGTGACTGGTGGCTAATGAAAAAACAACAACACTATAATAACTTTGTTGACACTTGAAGGTTTGTACAGCAGGATTTCGGTACCGGCGCGCGTTTAAGTTCTTGTGTAGAATTACCGAAATCCCCACTGAGAGGCAACTTAATGCTGTCAAGAGTGCTTAATAATTAACAGTAATATCATTTTTTGCACCTTAACATTCATGTGAAGTCAAAAACCATTCATACCGATGACCTATTGATCCTTTAAGGCGTAAATATGGGGATTTCGGTACTAGGTGGGCGAACGTAGAATTACCGAAATCCCCGCTATAAGTTTAGCTGCACTTTTAGTTTTAGTTTTTTGTGTAAGTAAGCTTTATGCAATATATACAATCTACATAACATCCAATAGCATATAACAGGCACCATATGTATATGAGAAACAACAACAAAATATTTCTTAAACATTAACGTCAAGTATTACTGAACTTTTTGAAAGAACTTTTTTATTTACCACGGCCGGAGTTCATAAAAGCTCATTGGGATAGTCTTAACCTTAGTTCTTCTGCAATTTTCCAATGCTGGTATTTTGCAAAGAAACACTTAACATCTGAGCAATACAAAAAAAAAGAAAAAATAAACATACTCAAAATTAAATATTATTTCACGCTTTGAAATTACTATTTTTCAAGATATTCAATATACATGTACATGTACACGGTAGCGGTAAAGTGTATTTGTCTACGACCGGCCGCTCCCGATGTCAGTCGCTGAAATCACGAATAAGACTTAATTATTTTATCAAATGACAACGTTTAACTATTTTAAACTGTTAGTATTTTGTTACAATATAGCGTGTCTTTTTTATTCGAAAGATCATTTTTATAATTAAGGGGTGTCAATAGTCAAAATTATTCCGGAAATCGTATTTGAGCCGTCAAGGATCGATTTTGAGATCAATGTAAATGTTAAAGGGGATTGGGGCGAAGTGACTAATTCGTTCGAGTGCGCGATCATTTGAGAAGAAATGATGTTGACACCGATTTTCCCTGGTCTTTTATTATTGATTTCTGATAAATTAGCTGCCGTCACGGACATGAACATTAACTGACGAAACCTCTTCGCTACTTTTCGAAAATCTTACAATTGCAAATATCCGCCATCTTGAAAATTAAAATGATCGATTAGCAAATTAAATCACTGCAGTAGCGCATTGTAAACGCTATGTTTACCATATTATATATATATATATATATATATATATATATATATATATATATATATATATATATATATATATATATATATATATATATATATATATATATATATATGTATATACATGTGAAACAAGACTATAAGAGTGAATGAGTGTTTTCTTTATTCATAGAAAATAATGCTATTAATGAGATACGGGACAAGTCAATTACAGGTTTGAAACCATTTTCGTTGGGATCAGATCAAAAACTTCAAACTCTTAAATCAGTCCTCATTCCTCCAAATCAGCTGTTAAGTACTGAATGATTCCATATTTATGATCTTTCTACGTGAGGGAACTAGAGTTTACATTGATGTTGACTATGAAAACAGCAAAACAGATCAACATTTATAATCATCTTCTTAAAAGAAGTTTATGTAAATATTGCCAAGTATATTGTGTTTATTTGTGTCGAGATTTATATGCTCTTGTATGTTTGTTTGGGCTCTGGAGGCCAGTTTATTGATGTTTCAAGTGCCTAAGGCAAACATTTTGGAGATATTTTGAGTGTTTTCAGGATGCCTCAAAGACATTAATGTGTTCACTTATAGCATTGATTTATTGCGTGTGTGTGATGTTATGTGAAACTCCCTTTTATCAGACATGTGGCAGGTTGTAAAAGTTTTATTTTAGTCACATGAAGTGCTTGTAATATATTATTAAATTCAAATGTTCAAGGTTATAATATTCGTGTTTGATAAACTGATGTCTCGAATGCCAATATAATTCTCTCGGCTAGATAATTTAAATGTACCCAACGATAAACGGATGTAGTAATTTAACGAAACAATCTCCTGCATTACTCTTCATTAAACGTGACTTATAGTGTCACATGTTCTTGATTATATTTTGTGAAAATCCTTAATTAAGCAGACCAAAGATTAACAACAAATCCCTATTTTGCGTGATTTCTGATGGAAGATTGCTTTTTCAGTATTAGGAAAATATTAAAGTTTAAAGTTGATGAAGAATTGTTGTAAAAGCAATTGTTAGGCAAGTAAATATTTATGTTATTTTCTAACTTAAAATGTATTAAACCAGTATATATCTCCCGAGATTGAAGAACAAAGTCCTATATAACGTTAAAGTCTGACGTGCCTAATCAAGTCCTACAGCAATACGTCGGACGTTCCCAATCTATGTTTTCCAATGTGGCATAGCATTCAAATGAATAATAGATGTCAGACTTCACCAAAGGAACTGTTTCCAGGCACAGCTTCACAACAACGCGAAAGGGGGTTCGTGCTAAAGGTGATAACCCGTTTGTGAGTTGAACAAAACAACCGTCTGCATGATCTTTATCAACGTCTGCTCTACTTCAGAGTATTAAACCACATTCATTTTTGGCTCCACTGGCCAAATGCCAGCGGGGCTTATGTCATGGTCCTGTGTCTATCGTGTGTGTGTCAGTGCGTCCGTCCGTCCGTGCGTTACCTTTTTCTTTAAACATCTTCTTCTCCTAAACTACTGGTCCAATTCTGATGAAATTTCTCAGGAATGTTTATGTGGTGAACCTCTTTCAAATTTGTTCAAATTATGCCCCTGGGACAAATTTGACCCTGCCCCGGGGTAAAAAAATGAAAATTTGCTTATATAAGGCCTATTTTGTGCAAACTTTATAAATCTTCTTGTCCATAACCATTGGGCATAGGGCTACCAAATTTAGTATGTAGTGACATCTTATAGTCCTCTACAAAGTGTATTCAAATTATGCCCCTGGGGTTAAATTTGACCCTGCCCCGGGAAGTCAAAACATTGAACATTGCTTATATATGGCCTATTTTGTGCAAACTTTAAAAATCTTCTTGTCCATAACCATTAAGTCTTGGGCTACCGTCTTTGCTATGTAGTGACATCTTATAGTCCTCTACCACGTTTGTTCAAATTACGCCCCTGAGGTCAAATTTGACCCTGCCCCGGGGGGTTAAAAAATTGAAAATTTGCTTATATAAGGCCTATTTTGTGCATACTTTAAAAATCTTCTTGTCCATAACCATTGGGCCTAGGGCTACCAAATTTGCTATGTAGTGACATCTTATAGACCTCTACCAAGGTTGTTCAAATTATGCCCCTGGAGTCAAATTTGACCAATGCTCCGTGGGGTTAAAAAATTGAAAATTTGCTTATATAAGACCTAATTTGTGCAAACTTTAAAAATCTTCTTGTCCATAACCATTGGACCTAGGGCTACCATATTTGCTTTGTAGTGACATCTTATAGTCCTCTACCACGTTTGTTCAAATTATGCCCCTGGGGTCAAATTTGAAACTGCCCCGGGGGGTTAAAAAATTGCTAATATAAGGCCTATTTTGTGCATACTTTAAAAATATTCTTATCCATACCCATTGGGCCTAGGGCTACGAAATTCGCTAAGTAGTGACATCTTATAGACCTCTACCAAGTTTATTCAAATAATGCCCCTGGGGTCAAATTTGACACTGCCCCGGGGGGTTAAAAAATGAAAATTTACTTATAAAAGGCCCATTTTGTGCAAACTTTAAATATCTTCTTGTCCATAACCATTGGGCCTAGGGCTAACAATTAGCTATATAGTGATTTCTTAAAGTCCTCTTCCAACTTTGTTCAAATTGTGCCCCTGGGGTCAAAATTGCTCCTTTCCCGGGGGTAAAAATTGAACATTTGCTTATATAAGGCTTATTTTGTGAAAACTTTAAAAATCTAACTGTCCATAACTATTGGGCTAAGGGCTACCAAATTTGGTATGTAGTGACATCTTATAGTCCTCTACCAAGTTTGTACAAATTATGCCCCTTGGGTCAAATGTGACCCTGCATCGGGGGTCAAAAAATTGAAAATTTGCTTATATAATGCCTATTTGTGAAAACTTTAAAAATGTTTATTTCCATAACCATTGAGCCTTGGGCTACCAAATTTGGTATGTAGTGACATCTTATAATCCTCTACCAAGTTTGTTCAAATTATTTCCCTCGGGTCAAATTTGACCCTGCAATGGGGGATCAAAAAATCGAAAATTTGCTTATATAAAGCCTATTTTGTGCAAATTTAAAAATCTTCTGGTCCATAACCGTATGTCATAGAGCTACCAAATTTGGTATGTAATGACATCTTTAGTCTTCTACTAAGTATGTTCAAATTAAGCCCCTAGGATCAAATTTGACCGTTCCCCAGGGGTCACAAAATTGAACATATGCTTATATTGGGCCCATTTTGTGCAAACTATGAAAATCTTCTTGTCCATAACCATTGGGCCTATTTCTACCAAATACGGTAGGTAGTGACATATAATAGTTCTCTACTTAGTTTGTTCAAATTATGCCCCTGGAAACAAATTTGACCTTGCCCCAGGGGTCACAAAATTGAACACATGCTTAAATAAGGCCTATTGCGTGCAAACTTTATAAATTTTCTTGTTCTTAATTATAGAGCCTGGGGCTACTCAATTTGGTATGTAGTGATATCTAATAGTCCTCTACCTAATTTGTTCAAATTATTCCCTGGGCTCAAATTTGACCCGGCCCCGGGGGTCACAAAACTGAACATATGACGTTTACCAGTGGAGATTACTGCGGCCGTTTGGCTGTGACCAACAACATTACCAACATCTTGTAAACATGATATAAAACCCTGTCATTTAGTGCCATTGTAGGTCAGATGGTGACTGCTTACAAAGGCATTGAAGTAAGAACATTTGTTATGAATGGTTTTCTTACAAACTGAAGAAAGTCGGGTTTTATTTAAATATGTCGAAAGTGACCATATATCCGGATGAAAATATTTTGGATGACATGTTAATTTCATGTTTTTTTGTAGTGTTTAAACCAGTTAAATAATATATAATGGACTTTAAAAACACAACTTTCATGAACATAATTATTTTAAGAAAAGTCAATATATGATACTGCACGGTAAACTCAAACTTTATATCCAAGAGAAGGTGTTGAAATTAATGAAGTGCAATGTTCTTAACTATCGTATATGCTGCTTTTTAATAACTAATGATTCATTGTTCCATGTGTGAATCGTGACTCATGAATTGTGGATATGATTGTCAATTGCTCAACAATCCATATATATTTCTGACCATTTTATAATTTTTTTAATATAAGTTATGAATTGATCTTAGAAGTCAAATGTATTACTTAATTAAATACATTTATAAAAAAAGAAATAATATTTACATTATCATAATATTATCAGGCCTGTTGGTCTTAGGGATGTGTGGGTTGATGAGCAATTTCTCCTGTTATCACAATTATTTCTACCCTACCTGATCATTTCCTTCATATTCCATTTTAATTTAATTGACGTCTGCATCCTCTTTCAAATTGGGAAAGTCCAAAATGTGTCGTTTGGTAAAGGGTTAAGGCATTTTGATTCCTATGGGTCTTGTGAATTTGTTTTATATCAAATGCGTAGATTTGATCTTCAGCATCTTAAAATATGTGAAATAGAAAAAACGACAATATCTTTTGGAGAGATAAATGAACCTACGTTATAAGCAAAGGACCTGTGCAACAATCCCCGGTCTTTTAAGTCTGTTCAGTTAACACCGTAGTAACTTTTTCCATATATAAAAATGCTCACCCTTCCAACTTTAAACCCCCAGTGGGACGAGGGATAGAAAGAAAAAGTCACATGCTTGAGTACACTTCAACCCATGCGCATTGCACGTTTTTTTCGCAAAGAAAAAACAGTGGAGTGATACAGGGCCATCATGGCCCTCTTGTTTATACAAACTGTGTAGCGCAGGGAACATTGAATTCTGTTGATTTCGGTAAAATATTTCTTTGGTAATTTAAAAACAGTTATATCGCCAACAATTTGATATTTCTTTTAAAGTCATTTCAAATCAAACACGCCGTATCCGTATCGTTACTGATAGAAGTAAAACATAATACCTTGATGTGAGAGACCATCTGAGTAAACGCCGAAAAATATATACAAACTTTTTTTTGTCAATGCCCTTTGATCCATTACCGCACTTAATTGGCAGCGCCATCCTGATGTTTCTGTGATTGTCACATCTTTTCACAGTTTGAACACGTACAAAGAGTGCCACTTAGACACTAGATAAAACACTATCACCCGCTGGACAATACACAATAAATAATCATATGTTGAGGTTTTGAGCTCCACTGGCCAGAGGCCAGCGGGACTTATGTCATGGTCCTATGTCCGCCGTGCGTGCGTTCGTGCGTGCGTGCGTTAACTTTTCCTAACAACATCTTCTCCTAAACTACTGGTCCAATTCTGATGAAATTTCTCAGTAATTTTCCTGGGCTGAACCTCTTTCAAATGTGTTCAAATTATGCCCCTGGGGTCAAATTTGACCTTGCATCTGGGGACACAAAAATAAAATTTTGCTTATATAAGGCCTATTTCGTGAAAATAAAAAAAAAATCTTCTCATCCGTAACCATTGGGCCTAGGGCTATCAAATTTGGTATGTAGAGACATCTACTAGTCCTCTACTATATTTGTTCAAATTATGCCCCTGGGGTCAAATTTGACCCTGCCCTGGGGTCAAAAAAATGAAAATTTGCCTTAATAAGGCCTATTTTGTGAAAACTTTCAAAACTTCTCGTCCATAACCATTAGGCCTAGGGCTATCAAATTTGGTATGTAAAGACATCTAAGAGTACTCAAATTTCTTCAAATTATGCCCCTGGGATCAAATTTGATCCTGCTCCGGGGGTCACAAAATTGAACAAATGCTGATATAAGACCTATTTTCTGAAAACTTTCAAAATCTCCCGGTCATAACCATTGGGCCTGGGGCTATCAAATTTGGTATGTAGAGACGTCTAATAGTTCGCTTCCAAATTTCTTCAAATTATGCCCCTGGGGTCAAATTTGACCCTGCCCCGGGGGTCACAAAATTGAACATATGCTTATATAAGGCCTATTTTGTGAAAACTTTTAATATTTTCTCGTCCATAACCATTTGGCTTCGTCTATCAAATTTGGTATGTAGAGATATCTAATAGTCATCTACCACATTTCTTCAAATTATGCACCTGGGGTCAAATTTGACCCTTCTCCGGGGTTCACACAATTGAACATATGCTTATATAAGGCCTATTTTGTGAAAACTTTCAAAATCATTCGTCCATAACCATTGGGCCTAGGGCTATCAAATTTGGTATGTCGAGACATCTAAGAGTCATCTACCAAATTTCTTCAAATTGTGCCCTTGGGGTCGAATTTGACCCTGCCCCGGGGGTCACAAAATTGAACAAATGCTTATATAAGGCCTATTTTTTGAAAACTTTCAAAATCATTCGTCCATAACCAAGGGGCCTAGGGCTATCAAAATTGGTATGTAGAGACATCTTATAGTCCTCTACCAAATTTCTTCAAATTATGACTCTGGGGTCAAATTTGACCCTGCCCGTTGGTCACAAAATTGTACATATGCTTATATAAGGCCTATTTTGTGAAAACTTTCAAAATATTTTCATCCAATACCATTGGGCCTAGGGCTAATAAATTTGGTATGTAGAGACATCTAACAGTCCTGTACCAAATTTTTTCAACTTATGCCCCTGGGGTCAAATTTGATCCTGCCCCGAAGGTCACAAAATTGAACATATGCTTTTAAAGGGTCTATTTTGTGAAAACTTTACAAATTCTTGTCCATAACCATTGGGCCTAGGGCTACCAAATTAAGTCTGTAGTGACATGTAATAATTCTCTTCTTAGTTTGTTCAAATTTGACCCTGCCCCGAGGGTCACAACATTAAACATATGCTTATATAAGGCCTATTGTGGGAAAACTTAAAAAAAATCGTTTTCTCCATAATGGTATGGCATAGGGCTATCAAATTAGGTATGTAGTGACATGTAATATTTCTCTTCTTAGTTTGTTCAAATTATGCCCCTGGGGTCAAATTTGAAACTGCCCCGGGGGTCACAATATTGAATACATGCTTATAAAGGGCTAATTTTGTGAAAACTTTCAAATCTACTTGTCCATAACCATTGGGTCTAGGGCTACCAAATTTGGTATGTCGTGACATCTTATAGTCCTCTAACAAGTTTGTTCAAATTATGCCCCTTGGGTCAAATTTGACCCTGCCCTTGGGGTCACAAAGTTGAACATACGCTCATATAAGGCCTATTTTGTAAAGGTTTTAAAATCTCTTGTCCATAAACATTGGGCCTAGGGCTATTAAATTTGGTATGTAGTGAAATCTTATAGTTCTCTACTTTGTTCGTTCAATTATGCTCCTGGGGTCAAATTTGACCCTGCCCCGAGGATCACAAAATTGAACATATGCTTATATAAGGCCTGTTTTGTGAAAACTTTTAAAATATTTTGTCCATAACCATTGGGCCTAGGGATATCAAATTTGGTATGTAGTGACATCTTATAGTCCTCTACCAAATTTATTTACATTTTATCCCTGGGGTCAATTTTGAACCTGTCCCGGGGGTCACAAAATTGAACATATGCTTAGATAATGCCTATTTTGTGAAAACTTTAAAGAATTTCTTGTCCATAACCATTGGGCCTAGGGCTACACAATTTGGTTCAAATTATGCCCCGGGATTCAAATTTGACCCTGTCCTGGGGGCCACAAAATCAAGTATATGCTTGTATAGTGTCTATTTTGTAAACACTTAAAAAATCTTTCTGTCCTAACCATAAGGCATTGGACTACCAAATTTGGTATGTAGTGACATCTTATAGTTCTCAACCAAGTGTGTTCAAATTAGGACTCTGCCCGGGGGTCACAAAACTGAACATACCCTTATATTTTGTGAAAACTTTAAAATTGTCTTGCCCATAACCATTGGGCCTAGGGCTACCAAATTTGGTATGTAGTGACATCTTAGAAACCTCTACTATATTTGTTCAAATAATGCCTCTTTGACCCTGCCCTGGGGGTCACAAAATTGAATAAACGCTTATAAAGCGCCTATTTTGTGAAATCTTTAAAAATCTTCTTGTCAAAAAACATTCAGACAATGGCTACCCAATTTGGTATGCAGTAACATCTTATAGTCCTCTACCAATTTTGTTCAAATTATGCCCTTTGGGTCAAATTTGACCCTGATCTGCGGGTCACAAAATTGAACATTATATACGCTTTTATCTTGCTTATTTGTGAAAACTTAAAAAATATTCTTGTCCTTAACTCTAGGACCTAGGGCTTGCATATTTTGAATGTACATGGTGTGAGATATAGTAGTTCTCTACAAAGTTTGCTCAAATTATGCCCCTGGGGTTATATTTGACCAAGCCCAGGGGGTCACAATAGTGTACATGTGCTTAAATAGGGCCTATAATTATTTAAGTATTTGCACATGCAGATAATATTTGTTTCAGCCTTTTTTCAGCAGTGGAGCGATACAAGGCCATCAAGGCCCTCTTGTTTTTGTTTTGGGCGTGAAAACCCAGAGAAATACATGTACATTATACATCATCATCAAATTTATTGAACTCTGCGAACACTAAGTTCTACGTTAATATACTCGTGTTTTTTTCAGCAAAACAATTACAATGTTTAATTGCTTTAATATATAGGCAATGATGTAATACCAACATATTATATAACACGATGTCATAATAACATGTACTTTAAAATAGAACAGTAATGTATTTCCGATTTCCGGCTTATCAAGCATTGTGAATATACGTATAACGCTCAGATAGTAACGTGAGTAACACGAGTTATCCGCATTAAAGCCTGAAACAGAAAGTAAAGCATAATTTAGTCCAAATAATTAGACGTAATCTACCGATTACATTTAACTAGTGCTGCAACGATTCGATCCGATTCATCGAAAATCGATTCGAAATGCTGCGATTCGATTATGATACCAAACCTACCAAATTCGATTCGATTCTTTAACATATATACATATATATATATATATATATATATATATATATATATATATATATATATATATATATATATATATATATATATATATATATATTTATTTATATATCTATATATATCTATATATCTATATATATATATATATATATATATATATATATATATATATATATATATATATATATATATATATATATATTTCTCATTTGCTAGATTACTGGTGACTGGTTTTAATTTTCTTAAGTCAAACGACATGCATATTTCATTTTATGTGCAAAAGACGTATCTCAATATGTTTTCGGACATTCATTGTCCGATACGATATGGTTCGACGATTTAATTTATTTTTGACGTTGTTAATTATATTGTCAATTTTTTATAGAATGACATATGCACATGCATAAAATTCCGCATGTACTCACCAGGAATAGCAACTAGAAGACTACAATAAAACAATTAGCCACGGCTCGGGCGGCTGATCTCCCTTTCATCCCTGTAAGGAACCTACTTTCTCAGACTCACGGTTTTATTTTCCAGATTGTAAACAATTGACATCCCTGAATAAAAATTAATATCCTCAATTTTGAAGTATTGTCCTTGACTGGAACTACTGTCGATAATGTGTATTTGAGATTGAAACACGCCTTTGAAGAACTTTGTGTTTTCTTGTTTTATGCTTTGTTGTTTTTCAAAATATTTTGTCCGCCAAGGACGCAACGATTGATAAAATGAACCAGATTGTGGTCTCTCTAAAGTGCTATGTTTCTACTGTCGTAGTTTCTTTAACTAACAAAACATTACTGATCGTGGACTTTATTTGATTGTTTAGACTTTGGTACGATGCGATGTCAGTCCATCCGTGAAGATAAATTGCTTTGCGCCCGTTTGTGATCTATTCCCGATACAAAAGTCCATGCGTCACCCGTTTACGATTACATAGGTCCGTTAAGAGCGTTCCAATTGAGAAAAATGGGTTTTTAAATATGCTTTTTCTATGTCCTCGCTGTTTTGCAACCGCACACGAACACATGTCAATGCGGTCAATGAAATTCAACGATCAACACGATCACCAAGATCAAAGCTCTTCGTTACGATACGATATAATTGTGGTACATTGTATATCTATTATATTATAATTTTCGCAAAGTAAACAATGAGTATCATTTTATATCACATAGGTTTTATCGTCTTTTTTCTGTGAATATGCTGTCAGATAGGCCATCAAAACGAAAAACCAAAATTAATTGTACGCATAATTTTATATATACTATGCTATGCTTTGCTATGCTCTGCTCTGCTCTGCTCTGCTCTGCTCTGCTCTGCTCTGCTCTACTCTACTCTACTCTACTCTACTCTACTCTACTCTACTCTACTCTACTCTACTCTACTCTACTCTACTCTACTCTACTCTACTCTACTCTACTCTACTCTACTCTACTCTACTCTACTCTACTCTACTCTACTCTACTCTACTCTACTCTACTCAACTCTACTCTACTCTACTCTACTCTACTCTACTCTACTCTTCTCTACTCTACTCTACTCTACTCTACTCTACTCTACTCTACTCTACTCTACTCTACTCTACTCTACTCTACTCTACTCTACTCTACCATACCATACCATACCATACCATACCATACCATACCATACCATACCATACCATACCATACCATACCATACCATACCATACCATACCATACCAAACCATACCATACTATACTATAATATACTATAATATTATATAATATAATATAATATAATATAATATAATATAGTGTCTCCATCGTGGATATATGTTTGGTGTAATTATTTTCACGCCTGCGCAGGTACTTCGTTAAAGTAGTGCATTTTCATCATATGCACAGTGTCAACGTAAACTATGTACCGTAGACGTGCCGCGTCTGGAAAAGGTTATAAGTAACTGTATTGTTGGGTTAAATATTAACGTGTATTTGCAGAAAAGAAACATATTTTAACCTAGTCGATTTGCTAAGCCGATTAAAGTGTTATCCAGAAGTATCCAGAAGTATCACTATTGAATTTGTCATTGTTTATTGAATTGATTTGAATTTAATCTATTAAGATTAGTGCAAATCTTTAAAATAATACACCTTTTTTGTACCAAAAATCTTAAATCATTCACTATGCACACTAATTAGATATACACATATATAAACGATATAAAATGTAAAATGTTCCATTATTTTATATTTTTCGCATGATTTTTATTATGTTCTCGAATTATTGTTTACCAAATCAATTATGTTATGTATATGGTGTGTACTTTTTGGGCTGGAATAATAATTATTTCTCATTTCACAATAATCAGAATCAAATCACTGATTGTTTTTTGTTTTTATCCCAATATTAAAACAAAAACGTCTATGATCGAAAAATGAATAGTATAGTGGACAATTTTCACTGTTTTCAGGGTTTTTTCTGAGTGTTCGCTGACTTATTCTGATGAAATCAAATCGACAGCATATTTGATATAAATATTGAGAGGAACAATTGTATTCACCAGACAATGAAATACTGCAACTGTGTATAACGTGGAATAAAAAACAAAAAAACACATAAACATTCTCTTAGTTCGTGAAGTTGACGCAACATTGAAAATGATGACGTCTTTTAAAAGACTGTGAAACTATATGAAGATGGCCGATGTGTGTATACATGTATATGAAATAGAATACTAAATATTGGGCGCTCTTGCATTTTGTGTGTTCCATCATTATATAACGGTTATCTCATTCTATTTGATGTGTGTTAACCGTCAACCGCATTCGGTAATGCATAGCTTATATTAACACAACCAGGAAAGCGTGTTTCGAAAAATCCAATCAATTTTCTTCATCGCACAATAGTGTAACATAAATTTTAATACAATATATATATAGGGAAACTCATATGATTCGCGTAATGTGAAAATAATTATCATGCTATAATTCGACCACGAAACTTGACGTGACTTAATACCGAACAATACGGAATGGAGCTACGCTGGCCGTATATGACATAAGACCCATTTTCGCATATTATCTTATCAATGCTTATATGAATTTAATTGCTATAATCCAATGCGTATTCGACACGGAATTATTGTCAAGGTTTTTCATTTTGTCAACATTTATCATATTGCTGACATCAATATCCATACTGTTTTCATTTTCAGTCGAGAAATGATATTAATTGTTATCAAGATTATTTGTATAGTACGGTAGAGTGTCAATCTCACCAATCGGACTCGACGATCGGCTCGAATAAAAATGTTAGTCGCTTAAAAGTACAAATTACTCATATTGAGCACGATTAATATTGTTATTATTATTATTATTATTATTATTATTATTATTATTATTGTTATTATTATTATTATTTTTTTTTATTTATTTTTTTATTATTATTATATAGCTTTTAGAAACTTATACCTAAAAAATCCCATTGGAAAAAATTCTATGGGATTTTAAAATCCCATGGGAGAAAAAATCCCATGGGATTTTTTATTTTTTTTTAAACACGATTCAACGCGTTAAAATCGCGAGAATTGTTCATCATTTGTTAAAATGTAGTGTTTCTGAACGTTACATGAATAAATCTCTAAAAATCAGAAAAAAATCCCATGGGATTTTTTTTCCCATAAAAAAGGGGATTTTTTTTCTATCAACGAAAATTGAACGAAAATAAGCACAAATGCTTTAACAAATTTTAAAATCGATAACTTAGCCTAAACGAACGTGTTTTATTTTTTTGAAAATCCCATGGGATTTTTCTCCCATAAAAAAAGCTGGAGAAAAATCCCATGTGAGAAACCGAAATTCCCATGGGGGAAAAGAAAAATCCCATGGGAATATTCAAAAATCCCATGGGTATCCCAACTTTGCAAATAAAGTTCATAGTGAAGAAAACGCGTTATTTAAGCAAAAATAACCAATTATTAATCACAAGTAAGACTTTTTTCTTCTACTTTATCACAAATAAGCAAATCTTCAAGAAAAAGGTTACTTAAGTTTTTCCGGTGGCCGTTTTGTGTGAAGATAACAATGTATTATCTTGAGATTTATTTGTGTGAACCATTAACAGTTGTACCTTGAATGAGTTCCCCATGAACATTATCTACATGAAGAGCAGCAGTGCTGATAAACTTGATTGTTTCAGTATTCTATGTTGTTGCTGATGAATGAATTTACTATGAGAATGTTTGGTTATATTTTTCGTTGTGAATGAATGCTCTTGTTTATTGATAAAAGTTTTATGCTGTTTAGCCTATGTAGATTTGTGTTATCATTAATGGAATCAATGTTTTTTATTACATATATGTTATTCATATATTTTACATAATGTGTTCAAGAGTTGTTTGCATCTTTAAAATGTATTTTTTATAAAAAGAGGGAGATGTTCCATGAGCCAGATACATAGATACAGGCTATAGCTAATTAACATACCCAAAGATTACTCATAACATAGATGCAGACAGCCCGCACATTCAGTCTCTTGTATATATTGCTTGGGGTAACATCATTATAAGTAGTTGTAGAGTTAAGCTTCATTAGAATGCTATTAAATATATAACCTCACACTTGTGTTGTTTTTAAGTCATTTGACTATATACATTTGTATTACAAACCTCTGCACTACAATAAGATAACATTAGAACAATTATTAAGACGTATTTTTATGGATACGAGCAATTCACATTGCGTAGCATCATGGGAAGCATTGAGCGAAAACGACACAACTCAAAATGTGTAGCTCCATGAGATACACATCATGCTAAATATCAAGTTGGTATCTTCAATATTGCAAAAGTTATGGCCAATGTTAAAGTTGACGTAAACAAACCAACAAACCAACAAACAAACAGACAGGGCAAAACAATATGTCCCCCAGTATAGACTGGAGGACATAAAAATCTAGAGAAAGGCAAATATAATCACTGTTTTCAATTGTAATACAATATTTCATTAAATTGGCCGATGATTATTATGTATTGCATTTTAAACGTTATCTGTTCAATATTGTTGTTATAAACAAAACAAACACAATTTCTGATCAAAAAAGTTTTAATCAGTTCGCATCCACAATGTTGTCCGAATAAGTTTTTCAATCTAAGCATCCGATAAGGCTGCAGCAGCTCTAGGTTTGTTTCCTTAGAATAAATTAACAAATAAGTATCATTATTGCCTGCACATGCTACACAATTGAGAGTTCTGATCTATTGTTCATAAGGCAAATAACACTTGCAAACATGTCGAAAACTGTGGCAATCGAGGCAGGTTTTGAGACGGCAGTATATATTTGCTCAGAAAACATTTATTTAAAGAATTAAGAAATTTAAATATTGCATCAACTGAAATAATGCAAATAAACATGACCAAAAAACGTTCAGTTCATCGTAAATTATAGCGACATTTCAAAACAAACGACGAAAACATTTTCAAACCTGTTGGCAACATGTTTAATAGGAACTCGCGAGTCATCGCCATCTGTGCCATGCACAACTTAAATCATTCAGGAACTACATTTTCATTCCTCTCTTGTCAACACTGTCTCTCTAAATAAAAATGTCTCTCCTCGCATTCCCTGCAGTTGCACATTATCCTGGTCAAATTTATCCAATAAATATCATGTTCTTTTGAGCTTTTTTACAATGCACAAATATTTACACATAACCACCAGTACGCAAACACGCAGTAAATTCCGAAATTTGCAATACAAACTTCACTCCATTGTTTAGACTTTTCACTTGAAAACACACTGCGAAGGCGTCAGCTTCTGGCCTTGAAATATTAGAAACGCTGATATTGGTTGGCCGTTAAAATACTTGCATTTATTTTGTGAAATATTTTCTTTTGTGTCAGAATTAAAAAAAGCAAAGACACTTTACAGTATAATAAATTCCCATTGAATGGTGCTTATTTGCGTGTTGAGGAACCATGCAATTTTAAAACGATTCATGCGCGCTTTCAAATGTGATACATCTCCGCAACCTCCGTAATATTTTGGTTTTGCAATAAATCGTCTGCTGATTCAGAGGGACGCGTCAAACGAATGCAGCAGCTACCGGGCGATTATATTTTATTATATTATATATTATTATTTCTTGAAAAACGGGCGAGTGGTGTGAGTGGTATGGTTAACAGAAAAACAGTTTACTGCCTGATCGTTTTGTAATACATGTGGCCCGACACGAAGCCTCGCCATTATTATATTTTAATCCTTGTCTGGTATATAGAGAATAACAGGTTACTGTTCCATCGTTTTGTAATATATCAGACGATGCTTAGAATAATATAACGGCGAGGCTTGTTATTTTATTCGTGCCGAGCCTGATATATTACAAAACGATGAGACAGTAACCTGTTTTTCTGTTTATCATACCACAATTTTCTAAAAATCTGCAAACCAATTCATTTTTTTATATTTACAATGTACGGATCCCCGCTGATTTTGCTGATCCGTCTTTTACACGTTGACATACACGTAGCAACGGCGTTCGAAAAGACGACACGAATAATCGCTTATTTTAAACATCCTATGGAGATTAAAAGTTGTTTGCACTACGAATGGGAAGAGTACACGCGCTTTAATTATACACGTCTTGAATTGGAGATCAGGAATGGACTGCAGCGACAAATTTAATCGAAGAACACACTTCACCGAATAGTTAGAGACGCCATTTTGGATATGTGTGTTGACATTGACATTTTGATGATGGCGTCAATATTGACATAAGCATGTTAAATCGTTTGCTTAAATAGTAAAGGATTAGCATACAGTAATGTAGTGCGGGCGGTGGTGATTTAAAAAAAAAACGTTTTTGTCATTTATGAATTTAAACTAGAATAAAATATGTACGTTCTTGGTATCAAATTGTTTGTTGTGTTGAACCTGATTCATGTTGATAGAAATTGTTGAATTTATTGCAAATCCCACGTTACTCCAAACATTGACTGATATAAGAACTTCCCGTTGACCATTTGTAACATCTGTCATTATCCCATTCCGCTTAGAATGATGGTTGTGACAAAACTTTTGAATACGTAAGTTGAATATGTATTTATAGGTGTATGGATAATGTTATTGAGGTATTATTTATTCAGATGAAGAAGACGATTGAAATTGTTATATCAATGCGTTAGTACTGGAATTCTTTATGAATTGATTTGCCGATCGTATGCGATTTAAGTAAAACATTATATGAAAAATCAAATTGTTATTTTCGGTCCTTAAACTGTCTTGGCTAGTAATTAATTGTACTAAATAAGGGTTTTCCTATCTTATTACGACCTCGTCTCACTAATCTTCTTTCGGTTGAACCAAATTACTGTATTCAGCGGTGTAACGATACAAATCTGAAGCTTTTTTAATTGTGTGTTTGTTCACATACTCATATTTTTTAATGTCAGGCATAAACTTATAATAGTTCATTATATAATTGTAGTACTACTTATTAACAAGTTTCAATTCAAAGGATTTGTATAAGCTTCATTTACTGCTCATACATGTATTTAATTAGCCTAACATAATAATTAAATCATTTTTTAAGCGGCTCATAATACCAATCAATCAAAAGAATTGTGTAATGTTTACATAAACTTGGCACCTAGAAGTGTTGTCAAACACTGCCAAGGGAAAACTAGACACGCAAATCAAAATGTTGAAAGTGTTTAAACATCGTAACTTAGAATATACTCACGAAAAAAAAAGTTACGCATTTTAAGTAACCGTCGTTTTCGTGAAGTAGACGAAGTAATATTTAGTAGGGAGTTGATTGATTGGGGGAAAATCAAATTATGGCAGTTCTATATTTTGATTTGTTTTTTCTTCGAGTCAAAACGGACACCATATATGTTTAATTCATTGAAAATATTGACACTTAAATTGAAATTAATATTAACCAACATGCATGTAATAATTCTAGAGAAGGTTAACGTCTTCACCTCTTATTCTCTTCTATTGCATTATCTGAAGCAATAATCCATGGAAACATTTTGCTAAAAAACTGTATACTGACTTAAAATGTAGACCAATCATGTTTTCATCTTACGAAGATTCACTACTTTAGAAAGGAGTCCGATGTATACTGGAAAAGTAACATATGTGACGTTGTAATTATTTTAATACATAAACTAGTTATAGCAGAAAACACGATTTCCCAATGTTTGACACCTTTATTTGGTATGACACACGGTAAAAAAGAACTTTAAAAGAACACGTAAACTGATAAGACGCTTTCATAAAAAAATCAACTCAATAGAGGTCATGGACTTTCTTAAACATTTCATAATACTTTACCTTCGCCTGTAACGTTGGTCTCATAACAAAACACTTAGTATTTAAGTGATACGAGTAATTTACAATCAGAATCAACAATCCATCTCGAAATATTTTAGGCCAAAACAGAGGTTACGCAAAGATTATTTAGAAATTGTTTAATACATGCATACTTTTCACCGACCCTTTATGCCGAGTTTACTCTAATAAAGATCTTTTTTAGATAATAACCTTTGTTTGAACATGTGTTTTAATCAATTAACTGGGAGGTGTATTGTTACATGTGACGACGAATGGAAGTTGTGTTTCTTACGTTATAAATGGTAATCATTACAATTAAAAAAATTGGTTATAATATTAAGAACAATAAAACTTTTTTTAAATAATGTTTCACAAGATGTGAAAAATGCATTATGTTACTTATCCTGACTTATGTAAGACAATATTAACAAAAACAGATTGGATCGATCAGGTTCAACTGCGCAGTTTGCTGCATCTTCTAAGAAGGGAAGACATTTTTCTTCAGAATAATGTGCTGTTGAAACATAGCTCCAATATTCAACTTGATTGAAATAACAAGGGCGCATTAAGCGATCGAACATTACTTTAGTACTGACAAATTGACGATTTAAAGTACTATTACTATTTTATATGATAAATTGTTGCATTTGCTATCTGAATTCCGTGCCATAGTTTTATTCATGGCTATTAGCGTTTGTCAGGTGTTTTGACATGTGTCAAATAGGATGGAAAAAGATGACTTGATTTAATTAAAAGACATCACAGTTATGGTAAAGATCAGGTACTCCTAATGCATGTCGATGTTTATTTGTTTATTTCTCTTCGTATTTGCTTTCAAAATAAAAGCTTCATGTAATTATGCCACTCAAGGTAATACCAAACATAAATAAATTCATCTTAATCATGTTTGTAACTAAATTTTCAAATCGGACTTACGGACTTAAGACCCTATATATATTTTGTAAACCCACTATATTCGGAAAGTCCGACATAATCAAAGAAGCCTATGGAGTATATAACCGTAAGTTTCCTTTCTTTAAGAGTTTATTTTGAAAGTAAGCCAGTTCAATATCTTCCACAGTGTGCACGTTGTTAGCAAGACTCAATAAACAATCTTGTTAATATTTGTAAAACAGAAAAACACAAAAAGTCATTTTAACCAAATAAAACGAGACCAATGCAGTTTCAAACAACATGTATTTCAGGTTATCGTTATAGCTTTGCACTTGAAATCAATTAAAGTATAGATTGTCTTGCTTGGACTTGTAATAATCTAGTATAAATTATATTTATTTGATATTGTTTATACTTTAAATAAGCTCAATTATTTTATGGACAACGGAATTAAAGAAAAACAAAACGTACCTCCATGTTGAGTGTTTCTACTTAACTGTCGTATGAAATTGATCGACGAACAACATGGTTTCGGTAAGCATATGCAGAATTCATTTTGAAGAACCAATAAATGCCTTGCTTATTCACAATACAACAATGCGTTCATATAAACACACTTTGAATATCAATAGTAGTATGCACATGTTCATATTATCTATGGGAAAAGCGCGTATTGTTTCATCTGTAATGTAGCAGTTATCCTTTTTGTTATTTCCATTGACATACAATTCTTATTATTAGCATGAATAGCCAACAATTGTCGCATTTTAATAGCAACTGAGCCTTGATATGTACCCCCGGTAGACACGAAGTATTAACTGTGCACTTCATTTAGAGCGATACCAAATAAATCTTAGCGTCTCAAATGAATAACCCTGATATTTGATCTTATATTCTATTTACAGATTTTGCAGCCCGGACAAGGGATTAACCTTGCAATAGGGAAAAAAGCCTACATCGAAAATCATCTAATAACAATTCTTGGTTTACAGCTAGACACGTGGGTATCGTGCATATCGTCTGCAACAACGAAGCAAAAATTGCATTTGTCCCAAACACCAAATACATTTTAAAACAAACTGCTTAATCAATGTCCATTATGTGGGGACAAATTCTTTTATCTTACCAATATAAACTTCAAAAAAAGATGGCGACGTCCATGCCGAGAGAGTTGTTTTCGCCGTTTTATACTATTTATTACTTTTGTTTATTTTTTAATTGACGCTCACTTTCCAGCCATATCAGTACAAATGTGATTAGCACTTATTTCGTATTAAATTAGGTTTATATATCCACTTTACTCCCCGCAAATTTTCTTAGTGGAGCCCTAATTAGTTCATCTGGCTTTGAAATTTCGCAGCGAGTAAAGTCAAGATAAAGAGCGAATATTACCATGGAATAAACGCCAGTAACTTTCTTGCTGAAATGGCTGGAAAGTGAGCAGCATTTTAAAAAGTAATAAAAGAAATATAGGGTATAAAACGGCATAAAATACCTGCCCCTGCATGGACGTCGCCATCTTGATAATCTCGTGATTATCCCCTCTGTAACATGATAATGTCTTGATCGAGATTATTCAAACAATCAAGTGTTATATACAAATAGAATTATATAAACACAATAAATTTTGGTAAATTTACAGTTTCGGTTTCGTTTTCCATCAGTGCAGACGACATGCTCTGCAGAAGAACTTTTATACAAATATTTAACAATAACTGAAGTAAACTGATAAAACAGATTGTACTTATTATGATGCATGTAAACGCCCGCCATTCTTTAAAACGACCCCATCTACATTTATATCTCCGTTTGTAGAGATTTCGTTTTTGACTTTTAGATAGTAGCTTATTCTTATTGAAATTCTTTACAATTCTAAGGGCTAAGGTCAAACTATCCAGCCAAATATTTCTTAGGAACAACTACACGCTCTGAAGAGTTTAGAACATGATACTTATATTGATGTTAGAAAGCGAACACGTTTCAGGAATTATAGATATGAACAAAAGTAAATAAATCGAAGAAGCAACTCTTCAAATAACGATGATAAACTCGTCAATTAACGAAGAAGCAACTATCAATTAACGAAGAAGCAACTCGTCATGTACACTTTTTGTAAACGATGAACGATTCTAGAAACAGAGAACGTAAACCAACACCAGACAGCGAAAGAAAATATTTAAAAAATCTTTTGAAATACAGAATCATAACCGCGGTATCAGTAAGCTGTTTGAATTTTGCCCGATACATTCTTGCCATTTGATGACAGTCTACCACTTGGTCCAATATTTAAGGATTTAAGGGCACGATTTATTTCGAGTAAATTTATTCTTAAACACAATGTAATGAGATTTCATATATTAATGTCTTTTCAAAGTGAAACTAATATTAAGGACCTAGCATCGTATATTTACCTTGCATGAGTTAGACGTAAGGGGTTACTTACGTGATTGAGTAGCTACTTATCTTTTACTAACTTTTCTAATATGTTCAATCTTAACCAATTCATGCTTGATAATGTTATGGGCACACATGCTTTTGTACATGTATATATGCCGTTAAGTTCCATAACTTGGGTCAGGGGGCGGTGGCTTGTTTATCACAATAAACCTTTGTGGTTGTTGTTGGATATCACAAACGAGCCATCATGTCTGAAGGGAGTTCTAGGACGAAATTATCTGCAAGTACTTGGACAGTGTCTAAAAAGCCAGTGATAACATTCAGCGTCGTACGTAATTTTGTTTACATATTTCATTGACAGGATTTTGAATATTAAAGTTAAGAAAACACACTCACATCTTGTAATGCTATACGTATCTTTTTGTACACTAACATTCCAACTAGTTACTGATTCTCAGCTTGCTAATATTTTCTCCAAAAATAAACTGTAAATAAAACAGTAAATGTTGATGATGGTACCAAAGTATTGGCAGTTTGTCTGGAAATATTTTTTTTGTTAAAAACTAAAATTTGTATACAAACTAATGGTACTGTTATGGGAAGTCCTATGGAACCGTCTTATGCATCACGTTTTATGAGACAATTTGAGGAAGATTTTCTCACCAATACTTTTATTAAACCATATATTTTGCTTAGATAATTGGAGTACATTTTTATAATATAGAATTGTTTTCAGATGATTTAAAGACTCTAATTGATTCTTTAAGTAATGTTTATTCCACTATACGATTTTCCCGAAGTTTATCTCAACAGTACGTATATCTCCTTGATGTATATATAGCAATACGTGCTTCAGACACTGACGTTACACATATATTTATAAATATATTTTACAAATATGCTTTGTACTTATAGTCTTCGTCCTCACAGACCATGTTCTTTAAACGGGATATTCCATAAAGTCAGGCAAACGCCATAGGCGTATTAAATGTGATGATGATATTTTCATTCAATAAGTCCGTGTCTAGTTCATTTATATATTTCCTAGTATCAAACAAATGCTATTAGAAATGGATGTTTACAATGGAAAAAACAAAACACAACAAAAACAACAACACAGGATAGGACATTATGTGCTACTCAGAAAAATAATAATTCAGTAAAAAATGTAATGTACGTTTATTATCTCAACTCTTCATATTGCTGTAATTCAACACAAATACCGGTAGGTGATAATATAATCAGACAAGGACACTATGCAGTCATAAGTTTCAATTAGCATATTACGGCCTAAAAACAACATGAGAATATACGAAATAATCTGTTAAATTGTTTTGCGTTAAATTACAGAACCCCAATATATTTGTCAGGTAAATGTACAAAGATGAACACTTAATATTAGCATATGTTCAAATTCAATTGTAGTTGGGACTCTCGTGTTAAATGCAATTAAGTTTTGATTTTGTATCACGTGTCTTTAGTCAATCTATTATATAGGTTACCACCGTTGTGATGTATGTGTCGACTGCAAACATGTTCATTTGTTATAAAATATATTATGTTAAAGAAACTTTCTGTAAAAGCTTTTATATGTCCACCAAAATTGCATGCACATACGATGCTTGCCATGTTTAAGTGCATAAATGTCAATCATTTTATATCATTTGCAATTTTAAGGAACTCGCATTTTGAAGCACGTGCAACGTGACCACCAAAGCACTGTGATTAATGTGTAAATCCAATTTTATTTTCTTAGCGTGTCCATCAATTTTCAACTGAGAAACCTTTTGAAATTATCAAGACGGCTAATATCGAATGCTGTTTATATAATAACACATATAGTCAGCAACACAGATGTTAAATCACAAATTAATGCTCGGTATACCGTAAACGAATAGCAATGTTAATTTTAACCTAAAATTAAACAGATTCGAAGAATGGTGTATTTTCGGAAAACACTTCGTGTATAGCAGTGTTAATGAAAGCTATTTACCTGTCAAACCTATGGATCGTATAACATCTTATAACAAACGACAAACAGCATCAATGAACGTTTACAAAGCAGTATACAAAGGAGATATATATTGATATTGATCAAGGAGTGTTGTAATATTCCATGTATTGTGTACCACCTTACGATTAAAAAATCTTTTTTCATAGCATTATGGTTAACTATTCGTTTATCATATATTTGTTATCGATTAAAATTTTGTAAGAAAGCAAAAACTGCAAATATAAACATTAGCGAAACAGTTTACTAAGGAGATGCACACTCTACCTGGCTGTATACAAAACATGCTATTCATTTATCACAGGTACAGTAATATAGTGACTTTACCTGTTTGTATAAAAAACTGCATTTGCACACATCACATTCTTTCAAATACGTGAGACAAACTATGATTAATTTCATCGTATTGTAAATTTGTTTTGTTCGCCAATCGCACCTTGAACAGAATATAGTAATAAATATAAATTTATTTTTTTAATATGTTTTGAAAATCCCCGCAGTTTAAAAAGTGCCGTAAGTTAATGCTAAGATCATTTATTAAGTCAACATTTATTAAGTCAAAGTGTTAACAAAACACCCAGTTCTTCGCTTTATCGTGTAAAATTACTGAACTAAATAGGTAATATTATATGACTAGGTTGCTCCGCTTGGTTGTATCGCACCAACTGATTGCGTGGTGTGTCAGCAGCGCGAGTGGAATGCGATGACAAACCATGAACGTGTGAGAAACGACTCACCAGAAAACGTCTTTTTTATTATTTAGTTTGTAAATTATAACGCTTAAATCAACGCGAAAATATTCTGGAATGCTACGATTTGATTTGGTTATTTACACAAAAGAAAACAATAAATAACACGCATCATCGCACTGATGAGCATAACAACTTCGTGGCGCACTTAAGTCACAGTTTTAAAATCGATAGCAACATTGTTTCGGTTTTGCTTTGGACAGGTTTCAAACATTTTCAGCCTTTTCTTGAGTAATGCCTAAAATTTTGCCCGACAGTACCACGCCATATTCCCATTAGAAACACTTGGATGGAAATCTGCATGCTTTTTATCACTAAGGACAAAACAAATTACACCGACTTAAATTTGCACTAAGACATAATTATAAACCCCTAAATCTTAATGCGCTTAATGTTGTGATAAGCATACTCTGGTCATATTCCAAAGCGATTTTGTATTCTTATTACCTTTTACAAATATTAATATAGTTTGAATAAAATCTTCTTGGCATGGCACTTATGTTTTACTAACCTCTACTCGAGCAGAGAAAAAGTATGAATGAAATCGTGATCTATATTTGATGATCCAATAAGATCGTCGGTTCATCTAAAACAGTTGAACGTCCACACAAGTTTTATACAAGAAAGTGTGAGAAATTTTTCATCGAGCACATGCCATCAGACCGTACGCAATTGTATGACAGCGCGACGATTCCCTTATAGCTAGTCGTTATTATCGTAATTATCGTAATTTTTATCGTAATAATCTCAGCCGATTTAATACACGATTTCTACTATCGCGATTGTCACCACGATTGTAACAATATTCTCATTCGTTAACTAATTGCAGTGATTTTATCACAGTCTTGGTGTCGAACCTTGGTGTCAATCGCGACATGCTTATCGTGACAAATTTGGAAGTGTTAACGCAAATCGAAGATTAACACGATCTCGTGATCATATGTAAGTCGGATTCTTATCAGATCGTTTTGCATCGTAATAAAGCGCGTCAAAAATCAAAGGTAATCGTCCTAGTGATCACAGTTAAATTTAGCAACACAAACTCCGCGTTCTGTCATGACCTGTTGCAAGCACAATGCTCAACGACATGTCGAACAGTGGCCCTAAGTTCATTGAATTAACTTATCAATCATTTAGCATACCTACGCGGTTTTGTTGCCATTTTCAATTCCGATACAAGGGAGTTCATGTAATTCGCCTGTTTTCTGTTTTCATCCGGTGCCGTTTCGCGTATAAGCATGAAACGCGCAAACGTTTCAGGTATTATCCGAATGTGTTAGGCATCGTGATGCTAAAATGATTCAATGATGAAAGACAGTATTTGCATTAAATAGGTTAAAGCTATCCATCAGCTTTTGTTAAGGATTCAAATCCTTAAAATCAAACTCGCAAACATCACAACGTGTTTGTTTAACCATTTACAACTAAGATACGTATTTGTACGTATTTGTAGTCCGTCAGAAAGTTAAATTTAATTTAAGACCTTTCTTACTAGATTCAAGTTTTAAAGACTTCATTTCCAACGCCTAGATACTAATGAGAAGCAAACAGCATAAAACATTGACAGACTGCGAGTTACTGTTCTGGTAATATGCTGTTTTTACACATAGCAATTTTCACTTTGCTTCTGAGAGGGAAGGTATTATAAATCAAACATCACACGTATGCGTTTGTATAATCTTATTTGAACAGATACACTAGTGGTTTCTACAACGGTTATTGGCTGATATGTAAATTAAACTATTCACGACTCAAATATTTGAAAGTGTCAATAGTCAATCGGGCTTGTATTCGGCTCTTTCCATAAAACATAATATAGCCAGCACAAGAGAGAACAAAACGGCTATTATAATGTTCTTCCAAATCATTTTTTGTCCTCTATTTGCTGGCTTTTTTTTGCCGTGTATAACACGTATGTTAAATTGTCTCTAACAAAGCAAATCAAACTCCTTATGCAGCCGTACTTCTATTTTCTGTATGAACATGGCATACAAAAAAGCCATTTATGAATGCATCAAAGTGGCGTGGTTCCTTCATTAAAAAAATGTTCAACTGTCATCCGTCGAATCTTAAAAGGGACAATAACTGTCTTCATGACTTTTACTGTATTATGAAAGTACTATATGCTTTTAAAACTTGAATTACATTTCTCTAACGTCCTTCGTTTACTTTTCATCATTGACAACGAAACGTAAATTTTATTTGACAATTTTTGCAACGTTCGAAATATTTTGAGTATTAATAGTATCGTATTGTTATTGAAGACTGCAAAACAATTTACTTGCGTTCTAAAATGAAGCTTCATTCGGTGGCATAAATGTTCAACAATAACAATAATGATTGTCAAAATAACAATTTATATCCTTTGTTACAACACAGGATATAAATTGTTATTTTAAATATAAGTAGACGAGCAGTAGTATACCAATTCAGATGTATCTGGTTGAATAATGGTTCTTGGCACAAGAGATTTCAGCAACTATTAAAGTGTGTCTGACTCAACAACACATGTATTATAAAAAAAATAAAAAAATCTCGAGTGTATTGGTTCTATACAACGAGTACGTTAAAGGACCAAGGGGTCTATTCGTAACTGGCCAAGGTATTGGATCCAGATTCCTTGTTACCCAACACTGCCTCTGCTTCCTAACGTTACTTTAACCAAACTAAGGACTATCTTGGCAATTAAAGCGTGCACCTTCATGTTTTGTCGATGGCCACAGTTCTAGCATTTAGTTTTACCTAAGTACTATATCATTAATAATAATGAAAACTAAAATCTTATGAACAATTACATACATTAGTATAATGCGGATCACATTGATGCTATTTATAATGCACTTACTTTACTTCCCTGTATGTTATACTCCTCGCCCATGGCAACAAAAAGATGGTTCACGTTTCACAAATAAAACTGTATAATTTAAAACTTAAGTGGTAAACAATGCAGTTTTGAATTTGGTAAAATGGTAAACATGTACGATTGTACTTTGTGTGAGCGAAAATAGATATTCAGATATTGCATAAATATTAAATTGATTGATACTTGAACATCAAACAGGGCTTGGATTCTCACAACTTTAACAGCTTGTTATACTTCCAACTCGTTTACCTTAACATAACTAAACTAACATAAACAGCGAAATTACAAAACATATACACGTTTGTAATATGATCTTTTTGTATCAATCATAGAGTTACCAATTAATTTACGTAATATATTTATTTTGTTTATTCAATATAAGACATACATTGCATACATGCATATGATCGCACGAAAAAAGTTATATCATGTAGCGGCAATAATGTTCAAACATGTTATACAAGATATACTAATATATAGTGTGTTTTAAAAAAAATAATCTACAGGATAGTTATGAATATGAATGAGTTGCATAAAGTTGGTAGAAAGCATTCTGGACATGTTATAAAAGTTTAATGGGTTGCCATTTTTGTTCAAATATATAAAGTTTATCATTGTTAAGGGCAATTTGTTTTTCAATTTGGATCTTAAGTTTTAAATAGTTAATAAAACAGTTGAAAGTAGGTAATTTTTTTTTGTATTTGATGCTGAATATAAAATATTTCATTAATATGATAATGTTGTTCACAGTGTTTTTAATATCTGGTATTTTAAAAGTATTAACACCGAAACTGATGTTTAAGAGAGACAGTTTTAATTGTAATTGTTGTTTCTCTAGAAATGTTGTTAACTGGTTCCATAGAATTTGAATATGTTTGCACTCTCAGAAAAGGTGTTCTATTGTTTCAATGTGTTCGCTGCATATATCACATAAATTTGTGTTGGATAGGTTGCACTTAAAAAGATATTTATTTGTAGCTATGATTCTATGGACATATTTATATTGAAAATTTCTCAGTGTGCTATCTATAGTTGTTTTATATGGCATGATAAATATAAGTTTCCAATTACATTCTTGTTCTCGAAGAAGGCTTTACCATTTATTTTGAATCTTGGAGTTTTCTGCTGGGTGTTTAATTTGTAGTTTGTAAAATATTTTGTTTGTTTTGTTTTGCAAGTATGTTTTCCGTGAATGATGTTTGAGTACATGGTGTGTTGTTTGTAATAATTGTAGATTTAATATGTATGGTTATGCTTTTAATTAATCACAGGTGCACTGTTTGTTATATCTTCGCCATTGACTACTAATTTGTGTATAGTGTTTTGTTCACTTCTGCGTTTTTCTATGTTTGCGAATTATTTTGTATTTTTTCCCATTATGTTCAACATGATGTGCACGTGCTCGTAGTAGTATTCCATTTAGATGTGTATGATAAATTTCTTCTTATACTAGTTTTTTTTTATGTTATTTCATATTCAATGTCTTTGGTGTCGTTTGTGTTTGTCTCATGCAATTATTTTTAAGTGTTTCAATGATTTTAATGGTTTCAGTTACAAGTTTGTGTGCTTTTTTTGTTTAAATGATGTGTATCTTATTGTTGTGTTACGTATATTTCCTTTAATTACTTCCCATAAGGTGTTTGGGTTCGCATCTTTATTATTTTGAACTGTATTGAATATTTCTTGTTTTATTTGTGTTTGATATTCTGTATCTAATAAGATGCCGTTATTAATTTTAAAGTATCCTGGGCCTCTTTCAGGTTGTATTTTGTGCAGTTTTAGTTCAACTATTGAGTGGTCAGTCATAAATCCTGGTTTTATGTTACATGTTTCAATAATGTTGCAAAGTGACTCAGATATTTAAAAATAGTCTAATCTACAAAATATTGTTGGTTTTGTGTTTGAGTGCCAGGTGCATTTGCTTTCGTTGGGAATAACTGTGCGCCATATGTCTATCATATTGTAGTTTTCAAGTATGTTATTTAAAATGTTTCTATTTTTAGGACGAGTATAAAGGTTTCCCTTTCTTTTATCTAATAATGGGTTAAGAACAGTATTGAAATCACCACCGACTATAATGTTTTTATCTTGATTATTAATTATAAAGGATTGTAATGTTTCGTAAAAAGTCGGATCATCTATGTTAGGGCAGTTAATGTTGATTAATGTTAACTGTGTTTCGTGTATTTTGAAATCTATACTTGCTAGTCTGCCAATTATTATTTCATTAAAGTTATCGACTGTGATCCGTTTATTATTTTTTATCAGAAAGGCAATGCCTTGTTTATTAGTATGTTGTCCACTGAGATAGATGTCTCCGTCCCATTCATCGTTTAAGGTTTGTGCTAAAGTATGTGTTAAGTGACTTTCCTGTAATAGGCATATACTTGTTTTTGTATTACCATTTGAAAATTGTTATGCGTTTGTCTTTATTGATTAGCCTTTTTACATTAAGAGTACATAAATTAATCATTTAAAAAAGTGATGGGTGATATAAATGATAATTTGTGTGTGTTTGTCCAGTAAGTTTCTATTTTAAAACATGTCCAGTTAGATTCTATTATAAGACATAAGATGTCTACATATGCAAACAAAAATAGAAAACAAAAACTATGGATACAAACAGATGAATATTCAATAGAACAAGAAGAAATGAAAAAAAAAACAATAATGAGAAAAAAACAACAATAAACGACAAGTCCCCAATAAAGACACAAAAAGCGTACTTCCGTTTACTGGAAAATACACAAACTAATTGACGAATAGTGATCTGAAAAGCAAAAAGTACATATATAACACGTTAGATTGTATGGTAACTTATAATAATAATAATAATATAATAATAAGAACTACTTGATCGTGTGTGGAGGGTGGTTCGGTGCGTGTGTGTTTGTGTGTGCAGGTGTGTGCGCGCGTGTTGCGCGCGCGTTTTATGCGCGTGTGTTGTGCATGCACGTGTACATGAGTGTGGGCACGGGTTTGTGTGTGTGTATGCGAGTGTGTGTGAATGTGTGTGCGCGTGTGTGCTTTTTTGTGTACAGTTGTGGGTGCGTGAGCCCGTGTGCGTGTGTGTGCGCGAGCGCGCGTGTGTGTGTGTGCACATATGCGTGTGTGTGCGTACTTGTGTGTGTGCGCGCGAGCGAGCGAGCGAGCGCGCGCGTATGTGTTTGTGTGTGTGTGCTAGTTGTGTAAAAAAAAACGCGGATGTGCGGGTGTGTGCGCGAGTGCGTGTGTGTGCGTGCACGCATGCGTGTGTGCGCGTGTGCGCGCGAGCGAGCGCGCACGTATGTGCATGTGTGCGTGTGTTGGTTAATAATAATAATAATAATAATATGACAATAAAAATTGTGTGGGGGATGGTTCGGAGAGTGTGTTTTGTGTTTGTGTGTGCGCGCGTGTTTCACGCGCGTGTAATGCGCGTGTTTTGTGCTTGTACGTGTCAAGGAGTGTGCGCGCGGGTTCTAGTATGTGTGTGTATGCGCGTGTGTGTGAATGTGTGTCCGTGTGCGTGTGTTCGCGCGCGCGTGTGTATATGTGCTTCGTTGTTTATGGTTTGTGTGTGTGCGAGCGCGCGTCCGTACGTGTCCGCGAGCTCGCGTGCGTGAGTGTGCGTGCTCTTATGCGTGTGTGCACGTGTGTGTGTGTGTGTGCGTGCGCGAGCGCGCGCGTATCTGTGCATGTGTGTGTGCTGGTTGTGTACATGCGTGTGTGCGCGTGGAAAATATTTTAATTTTTATTAACTAGAGAATTACAAAAATATGTTGCCCGGTTTAGAAAGATTTTAATTGACTACATACGTGAAGTGGAATTGTATAGCAAATACAATATACTGACTACACATACTTGTATGTATAGCACATATTTTCTGCAGTTTTGTAATACATATATTCTAAGCACTATACGCTTCATATGTAAATATAGATCAATGTTCTTAAGTGCGTTATTATAACAATGCAGGTGTTATATGTCTAGGATAAAAATAAGTAAACATGTACAGCTTAAATGTACAAAAAGATAATCCTCAACACAGGATAAAAAAAACGTAAATATGTACAACTAAACTGTCAAAATAATTATCATCAACACAGAATGGTTGTTTTATTCTTAACTTGATTGACTTGAACGTGGAAGTTATGTTATTTTACATGAGTAGATGTCTGGATAGTTGGTTATGAGCTATATAAACAAATATAATCAAAGAAGGTGCAGATCTACCGGGGAGAAATGCACACAAATTACAGTAAACCCATATACTAATATATGCATTTGTAAAATAATCATAACGCAGTTCTTTTATTAAATAAATCTGCTTCTGAAAATAATAAACTATGGGAAAACACAGCGATAAGTGATATGCATTTGTAAATTTATAAGAACGCAGTTCTTTTAATCAAAAAATCTGCTTCTGAAAATAACAAACTATGAGAAACACAGTGATAAGTGATGAAATTAAATATATTGTACAGTTGCTTTCTATACAAATACAATATACAACTTTACTTGACGTTTTGGTCTAGAAGTATGTTACTAAGGCATATTTGTATATATTTTTTAATTAATATTGTTTGTTAATTAATGTTACTATTTGTGTATTTTACCTGACAATTTGCAATCACCATCATATTAAATGAATATTGTTGGAATATCGAATACCTATCTCACTAAGAATATAATTTCATGATAAAAATTCACCTTAAATGACTTTTACATAACGCCAGCAGACACGCATGAATAATTTCGAATATTTCATAGGCTGATTCGAGATAAAAACCTCTGAACTTTGACGACATCACCGTGTCTGTGCTAAGCGCAAAGGATGTAGCACTGTTCAGTGTAAGGAATTCTGGACTACTCTCTGTATGTTCAAACGACACACATTGTGACCCAGTTACAATTACGCGTTAAAGCTCATCACGCAGAATTTCAGGGTCAGTACTCGTTCACTAAATCGTCCGGGAATATATAATTGAATATCGATAAACACAGTTTTGTTTTCAATATGAGAAAACAAACATTACCGAAATAGTATAGTGTCACGATAAGAGGAAAATCGTTTAATTATCCAACCACAATGTTTGCCGTACTCGGTCAGCACGTCTGGAAATCTTTCCATGAACGCCTTGATAGGCTGCCCTTATTTACAAGTTTGCTTTTTTAATTCATTTTTTTTTTATCGATAAGCATTGTTCTTAAATGTGCCATTTACAATTCGCAATGAGATTTTTAATGATCCTCGTCATGCGAAAATGGGTCTTATTCCATATGAGTCTATCAAATATATAGCCCATTCTGCCTGCGCATCTCTCAGTCTGGTCAGTAGATACATATTGAGACCATAACACATTGAATGATTTTATAGCGAACAGCATCGCATCTGTATAATTTTTATAAACTTACACTAATTTGTGATTTGACAATGATAACACCCATATCATGCGGTGAATATGCGACTTACAAGTGAAAAAAACACAATAGATAAACTCTTGTTTTCAGTTTATTTATTTAGACATGTAAATTGGAAACTTTATTTCAAAGTCAGCATTTACGCCGACTACCTTTTATAAAGATATTACTTGTTATATTTAGTTGTTTTTTTTATATTCGGTTTTAGCGATTAGAAAACATTTTTGAGGCTGTCTATAGTATACCTGTAATAATTGGTGAACTCATGTTCAACGTTTTATAAATTGAGAACTGTGAATATAAACAATATAAACAAGCTTAACCTTCTACTATTGCGTTGTTAGCACCCGTTAATACAAAAGATCGCCGCTATCTGTTGAGAACAAAAGAACGTTTCCCAGAAATATCAAATTTAACCCCGCTGTAGAAGCATGAACGAGATTACGAAACAGATAATTCTTGTTATATTTAATAGTTTTATTATATTCGGTTTAAGCGATAATGAAACATTTTTGTTGTTGTCTATCGTGTCTCTGAAGATATTGTTGAGTTCATGTTCAACGTTTTATAAATTGCCGCTTGCCGAGCCGTTATTTTATTCGTGCCGAGCTTGATAAATTACAAAACGATCAGGCAGTAACCTGTTTTTCTGTTTATCATACCACTGACACCACTCACCCGGTTTTTCAAGAAATAATGAAAAATAATCGCTACGCCTTGGAGCCGCTGCATTCGTTTATCGCGTATGAATCTTTATCAAAATAGCATGTTCTTCAACACGAAAAGTAGCGACATTTAATGTAATTTAATAACGCTGTTTCTTTCTCTTTCTTCTTTAATTCTGCAACAAAACTTTAAGCAGCAATACTTTATTACACAAAATGAAAGCATATATTATACATTTTAAAGGCAAAACTTGATAACCTTTGTAACATGTCAAGGCCAGTGCAGTCGCTCACGTCTTCGCAGTTTGTCAACAGTCAACACATTTAAAGAATTGAATGATGTTTTATTTGAATTTGGAATATATACTGCGCGTTTGGTTTACTGTGGTGGTTGTTCGTAGATATTGAGGTTCAGCACGTTAAGTACAGCTCCAAAAAAACATGTCATTTATCGGATTTTGGCCAGGAAACTGTGCTTATGAAACTGCCGGGTGGGTGGGGAGAGAAATGTTCATTTCGGAAGTGTTGACAGAAATGCATGAAACAGATGGAGTTGCAGTAGAGCATGTTGCCAAAAGGTTTGAACATCTTTTTTGTGTTTGTTCGGAAATTTCACTGTAATTGGTTATTGACTGTACGTTTTTGAGTTCTGTTATTTGCATGATTTCGGTGGGTTCGATATTGGAATCCCTTAGTTTTTGAACGAGGTGTTTTCTAGCAAAATGATTACTTATCATTAAACGCAAAACGACAGAGTTCCTCTTGTAGTCACGTTTTCCAGTCTTCTTCCCAACGTACACAGCATTGTACACAAACATTTTAACGTGCAATATAGATCGGACAGGATGCGCGAGGTTTTTAGTAAACCGCCTTTAGTAGCATACCGTAGGGACAGAAACCTCTGTGATACCCTGGTACACAACAAGACAAGCAAGGCTACCTTCATCACACACATATGTGAGGCAAACTGCACGTGCTGTAACAAACTGACAACAAGTGACATTCAAGACACAGACGGCAAAATTACTTACAGCACGTGCACAAATGTTACTTGTCGCACGAGAAACGTGATATACGGTATAGGATGCAACAAGTGCGAGTGTGTTGTTTATGTTGGGGAGACGTAGAGGCGAATCCGAGAACGCATGAGTGAACACTTGCGAGACGTCCGCCTGCATAAAGAAAAGCCCATCACTACCCACTTCGATTCGAGCCACTGCGATGACAATATGTACTTCTCGGTCCTGGAGACGCTAAAAATCGCTGGACGCCAAGAACGTGTAATTAGAGAAGCGTTGTGGATAAAGAGACAAAAGACTATGAAACCGTTCGGATGTAATGCAAAAGACAGTGTGTTCCAGTCGGCAACATTTATAGACAGCATATAATGCTTATAATAAAAAGTAATATTTATGTTTATTTTATAAACATTATATATATTATGTATATGTTTATTGTGAACATATATATGTGTATATGTATATGCATATATGTATGTGTATATATGTGTGTATGTATGTATGTATGTGTATATGTTTGTGTGTATATGTATGTATGTGTTTATGTATATATGTGTATATATGTATATGTGTATATATCTATGTATGTGTGTATATATGTATATGTATGTGCATATATGTATATATGTATGTTTGTGTGTACATGTGGGTATATGTGTATAATATCTATATAATAATATATACACAGCGTACAATTCATAATATGTAGCGACTTCCGAGTATAGGCGCGTAACGTCACGTTCACGTCGGGTAACGTTACGTCATTTATTTATATTTTTGTATTTACTTCCGTTATGATCGACAGAAGAAAACGCTATGCAAAGTTGTCTTAATAATCGTTTACTGAAGAAGGCCTTTTGCCGAAATATTTAATAAAAGGGTAAATGTAGGAAGTTTTGATTATTTATGTTTTTTGTTTTTTCAAAACCTGCCTCGATTGCCATAGTTTTCAACATCTTGGCTATTTTTTTTTCACCAAGTTTCTGCCGTGATTAAACAGTGATTAAAAATACATTTTTTTTGTTTTTTTTTATATGGATTTTTCTGCTTTGCTTTCAGACAGTCATGTGTGAGGAAATATCTGGACTACTGCTCCGAAAGATAGAGTATGGGTACTTTGCTCTTTGAAGTTTCCGTCAATGCTTCCCACGATGCTACGCAATGTGACAGGCTCGTATTCATCATCATCATTCTTGCGAATAGAGAGCAGAATAGCAGATATGTGGCAAGATATTCATCTAGATGGTCGACTGATAAATTGTGGATTGCCTTTGTTTCGCCTTTCTTGGCAAGATATTTTTTAAATCGACTGACATCTGCCAGAGTTTTCCGGATAGTGTTTTTGTTATCTTCGGCTTAAATTAATTTGTGTACATCTTCGGTTGTTATTTCTATGGCGTCTGATATGTTTTCACTGTTCTCAGTTTTTGATTTTGTTTCAGTAAGGGATTCAAAATAACTTTTATCTAAATTGACATTTGCATTCGTGATTTCATCAAATGGTTCATTAAACACACTCGGATTTATTCCAAACTGATTGGCAAAGTCTTCCTCAGTCATAACAACTTCCTCCATTAAACCGTCCCGAACAATGTCAAACTTACCTCCATCCACAAAGTCTGACATGGTAATGTTTATTTATTGTATTTATATATGTTTCTTATGTTTAAGTCCTTATTTTCAAAAGAAATTAGCTTTTAACGAGCCTTATCAAACACAATTCATGTGACAAAATTGGCAAACTGTAGAAGACGACAAATGTAACCTTAATAATGATTTATGATTTAAAATTATTTCATTACTTAATGTATATTACATTGGGTTTTTATTGTGAAGTGTGTTACTATTTTATTTTTTACTATTTTTACTGCTTTTGTATTGTTTGTTTTATTTGTTTGGTCTGTTTATATTAAGTGCTGAACTTTTGACCTAACCTTTGCCCTTGATGTTTGCATATGAAGGCATGTAAAAAAAGTAGTCCGTTTGTTACATGACGTCATCAGCATGTACTTATTCATTCTTAATATTTGTAAAATACCTTTTTTCTGTTTTTGTTGTTGTTTGTGGATTAAATGTAATACATATTGGTATCAAATTGTTTGTATTGATAAATCTGATTCCGTTCAATAAAACAAAACATTGTACTTAAGTCTTAGTAGCCTCCACACATGACTGATATATGAACTTCCTGTTGACCTTGATGTAAAAAAAGATATTAGGCAACAGGCTTTCAAGCAGATATCAATGTGGTGGTATGATAAAATACAAATATTGGTTATTGATTCTTTTCTATATAAGCTGCGTTCAAAAATATTCCATTTAACACGATATTCACATAATGTTTCCATTTGTGAATGAATATAGTGTGAGAATTCAAACCTCTTGCAAAAATTATACAACTCTTTCTCGCGCGGATACGGCAGGTGTGGCGGGCAGTAGGCTTTCCGTAGATAAGCCGAACTGACTTGAAATTTTTAGTAACAACATTAGCTGTTCGCTACGCGAACAACTAAAAACTATATCGACTCACGTGGTTTAACTTTTATGATAGGAATTCTTCATTTCGTAAGTTCTATTTAAAACAAAAGTACGTCCACGGTAGACTATGAATATTTGTGTAAACCATATTAGACCCCTTTATAACATATTAATTTTCGCATCGTGTTTGAAAAATATACTTACATCAAATGTGTTATTTTCTGTGGCAATGATAAATTATACAATTAAAAACATTTTGGTTTACAAATGTAAATGGCTGAAAGGTAGTGACTTCAGTTATTACTTGGTCTTTTCTGTTTTTCTTAAGTTGGTAAAACTTAGTAAATTTGGTAAGATAACAAATCTTGATCATACACAAGGCGTCTCATACATCAATAATGAAACACTTGACATCGATACTTGACGGCAACAATCCAATATATTATAGATAAGCGTCAGAAAAAAGGGAATTCAAGTACGTTAACCACACGCATGTACAATAAACATAGCAGTGATTAAAATTTTTATTTTACAAGAAAACAAACACTTTAAGTTTTAACTAAAGTAATAATTCTCTGCTTGTAGCAAACAATGGCATACATTTGTTTTATTGTTTATGGCTATCTTTAATTGTATGTTTATATAGTGGCGATAAACTTTCTGAACGTATAAGTATATAACTTGCATTATATTAATCATGGGGTACATTGTACGTATATTCAACTTTACACACATAATCGAAAACATTAAGAAATTGACACAAAATTTACTAAATCAATTTTGATTTCGTAAACTTTGGTATTGTAACTGTAAATAAACTTTGTGTACATATATTTATGCCCCCCTTCGAAGAAGAGGGGGTATATAGCTTTGCTCATGTCGGTCTGTCGGTCTGTCGGTCTGTCTGTCGGTATGTCGGTCGGTCCGTCCACCAGGTGGTTGTCAGATGATAACTCAAGAACGCTTGGGCTTAGGATCATGAAACTTCATAGGTACATTGATTATGACTCGCAGATGACCCCTATTGATTTTGAGGTCACTTGGTCAAAGGTCAACGTCACAGGTGAAGGTCACAGTTACTGAAAATAGGCATTTTAAGGATTTAGCATGGTTCTAACAAGGGAAACAACTACTGTTTATGCATGTTCTTTTTATTACAGCATTTGCCTCCCTTTAATTTCTTTAAAGTTTAACCAAATGTAAGGCTAACTGCATTTGTGTAATGCATTGTATCAATAAACATCGGGCAAAAATTAAATTAAGGTAAATTAAGGTTGCACCACCACCACCACCGCCACCGCCACCACCGCCGCAGACGCCGCCGCCGCCGCCGCCGCCACCACCACCACCACCACCACCACCACCACCACCACCACCACCACCACCACCACCACCACCACCACCACCACCACCACCACCACCACCACCACCACCACCACCACCACCACCACTACCACCACCACCACCACCACCACCACCACCACCACCACCACCACCACCACCACCACCACCACCACCACCACCACCACCACCACCACCACCGTTGTTCACAGTGACAAAAAACGTATTCAGACAATGGCTGCTACTACAACTTATAGCCCATATGGGTGGCATGCATGTTTTACAAACAGCCCTTGTTTTAATCTGCATGATTCATTTTAATTGATGTTCAAAATTATTTATAAATAAACATATATGGAGAATATGTGAGTGTTGGATAAAGAACAAGTTTATCATGCTCGGCTCGCACCATGGTAGCGCGAGGATTTATTAAAAAAAACTCACATAATATTCTATTTATCTTATTATTTCTTCCATTTTTACATTATTAACGTTCAAATCGCATTTTTAGACGATTTTGTTCTTCCACAGTTGACAAACGCAGATTCTCCAATTTTTGGAAAAAAACACAAAAATTATCTAAAAATAGCACGCGACAGGTTTATTCAACAAGGTGGGATAGAGGCAAGTCTATTCCATGAGTAGCATGAACCAACAAGGGAGGCAACTCGTGATGGCACAAATTGGCAGTGTACAAAAAGTGGTACTTTATAATATCGAATAACATGGGTCTAAATTACGCGTAAAATCTCTTTTTTGATTGGATGAAACAGTCCGAAATCACCAAGTAAATAAAGTCGAGATATGTATCTTGCGGAACATTCAATGCCATGCCGCTTGCAAGCTATTTAGAAAGTAAAAATCGTAAACCAACAAGTTTGTTATGTTTGTTTTCTCGGTCATAGACAGTGTTCCTGGCTGAAAACAATGAAATATTACTTATAAATCATTCATGTATTAGTATTTAGCAAGAAAGTGGTAGAATATTTGTGTTACACATAACTTGTGTCTGCTACAATTTAACGAGTAGTTACGGAAATTAACGATTGTACGGATGTTTCGACAGACATAATCCAAACGACAGAATAGCTTGCATATTTCATGTTGATCAGCCTTGAAATCACCAATTTATCAAATGCGAATCAAAATCATTAATTTGTCATCCAGTAATGGTCAGAAACACCAATATCTTTGGGCGCAACCATCGCTGAAACCGCGACACATTGTTTTTCAGAAACCGACGATCGGTAATTTCCGTAACCATATTGAAACTGTTAGCTGACAAGTTTTCGTTTGTAATGTGTTTCTCAAATATTCTACCACGAAATTATTGAATACCATTACACAAATTAATAACAAGCTACATTTCCTTGATTTTGGTGGGGAACACTGTCTATAAATGCGTATAAATACGCCGAAAGCTGAACTTAAGTGAATATAATATAGTTAATTTTTTGTTCCATCTGATAGTTTCATCAATTCCCATAGCTCAGTCACTCAATTATATTGCAAATTATTACCAATATCTGATAAAAACTTGTATTATTTATTTTTGTCTTGAAACTTCTATTACATGAATCATGTATATATCTTGTATCGCAATAATGCATGCCCTGTGTTTATGTAACGATACATATATTTTAGCAGACATATCTTAGCTACTAGAGAGGAAGGATCTGACAGAGAGGAGAGACACTTGAAGAATATCTCTAGTACCCCTTGTGTCGGTCCTATCTAGGTGGATTTACACGGATTTTGTCATGTCCTGGACGTTTTATCAGTTGATTACAATATCTAATTGACTTGGGAAAATGTGCGTTACAATTGAATGAAGGACACATAACTATTAATTGACTTTGTTTGTGCACGTGTTAGTACGTTACCGTAAGCACCGTTTTCCCACAGCGCGCCTCGAATCATTCACTAATTACACGATCAATTGCATCCAAAATGGTCTCACAGTAAGCGTTATTTACATATCGAATTACGTGCAGAGTGCCTTTATTATAACATAACATCATAAACGCCACGGCATTGCACAGTTAACAGACCGTTGCTCAAATATTTATAATTGGTGCAGATTTATAAACCAGGCCGCGTAGATAACATCCTGTAATATTTACGACGCAAAAGCACACACATATCGCTGCAAACAAAACAAGTTTGCATCGCAAAAACCCGGATTCATTCCTAGAAGACAACTATTGTGATTTTGTATTTGGTTTATAGTGCATTTATCGAAAACATAATTTGCACGCCGTTCATCAACCTGCAGGTTGAGAAAGGCGGGTTTTCAAGACCTTGGCACAATTCATAAGTATTGACGCGGCGTTCATTGAATATATCTGAATTGAATCTCCGGTCGATAAGCAGATATATAGTCTGCAGAATAACGTGCACAAACTAGGGACGACATTTTACGCACATGTATTGAACCTAGTTTTCCCAGTGCGAGCAGAAGTCATGTTGTGATAGTAACTACTTAATCAATAAAGTCAGAAGCCTGAATTAACTTCCCAATTCGACGTTTTTATTGACGATGTTGTTTCAGCGAAGCATCTCGTCTAAGTTATCACATTATTAAAAAATTCTTCACAATAGCGACTTATTTAAAAACCGAGCCAGTTAGCTAATTTCGTTCTATACATAGATGGTGACGTCACTGCGTTATTGTCACCTCTATAATAAGACGCATCACACACCTCCATTTGGAGGCATTTATGACTACGACACAAAGAAGTCCGCGGATGAATGAAGAATTTGATTGAGAAGTTAACATTATTGTTATGATTTAAAACTTAAGTGTTATTTTATTCCGTCTTATAGTCGTATGCTAGTATCAATAAAAAAAAATCGTCAGGTTTCAACAATTTTGCTCTTTATTCATTTTTGTTTAAACTGTACTTTCACTTTCGCTTGTATAACAACAGGGATTTTTTATTGATGAAAGCTTGCAATGAATTAGGGTTTTCAAAACCGCTTAAAGAGTTTCAGAAGGGGTGTCTGATGCATGTTTTGAATAGACACAATGTCTTTGCGATTTTGCCGACTGGGTATGGGAAAGTTTGATATTTCAAGTTGCTCCATTTGCATTAAAAGAGAAGTTCAAGTTGACTTGCTTGGTTTAATTTCGACACCCTTAAACAGTAGTATGATGGACCAAACCAATGCATGGAGCAAACAAGGAATAAGTGCGTGTTTGCTTGACACGCACTGTCAAAGTGGTCTTCCCCTCTAGACGTGTCACTCCCAGTTTTGGAGTGAACTGTCTGCATAATATGTAAATGTATATTTAATATAGAAGTTATTTGTAATAATGGGGTATGTAAAACATAAAGTAATTGTACCAAATTGAACTTATTTGGAGCAAATTAACACAAATAATATGCAAGTGGGAAAATATGGATACATGAGTAAAAGCACTAAGCCTTGAAGTTCTTTGATGGTTGTTTTTAGGGACGCCTCTAACAAATTTTACCAAATAAATAGATCTAATTATAATAGTTTTTTTTATAAATGCCTGATAGAAATTTTTCTTTCAATAATTGAGATCATTAAAAAATTTAGTAAAAGCAAAGCATTGATGTTTTTTTATGGTCATTGTTAGTGGGATAGTATGTTACAAATATAACAATTATAATTATTGTATGAATGAATTTAGATTAGGTGACATCTTTAAAGGCGGATAGTCATTCTTTAGATGAGATTAGCACATTCAATAGTTGAAAAATATATAACACTTTAATGACTTACCATAGTAAAATAAAGAAGCATAGAATCTGTTGCAGGTCATAAAATAAAAAACTGATGTTGAAGAAGCTATAACAAATATTTTACACTGTCGCAATCAGCACTAATAATTTCAAAATAAAAAAATATATATAAAATAAAATTCCCTAGGCTACCTACCTACCTACCCTAGTTGTTTGGGGCAAATTTAAATATTATTAATATCATTGAGTTAAATTATTAACATATCAATACGTTTTGATTACATTTGCTTATTATATTATTATTATAAATAATGAAATAATTTGCAAGGACAGTGCAATTCTGTTTTAATTCGTCTAAATTAGCTATTAGTAAAAATGAAAATGTATGAAGTTTTGATTACTTATGTTTTTTGTTTTTTCAAAACCGGCCTCGATTGCCATAGTTTTCAACATCTTGGCTATTTTTTTTTCACCAAGTTTCTGCCGTGATTAAACAGTGATTAAAAATACATTTTTCTTTTTTTTTATGGATTTTTCTGCTTTGCTTTCAGACAGTCACGTATGAGGAAATATCTGGACCACTGCTCCGAAAGATAGAGTATGGGTACTTTGCTCTTTGAAGTTTCCGTCAATGCTTCCCACGATGCTACGCAATGTGACAGGCTCGTATTCATCATCATCATTCTTGCGAATAGAGAGCAGAATAGCAGATATGTGGCAAGATATTCATCTAGATGGTCGACTGATAAATTGTGGGTTGCCTTTGTTTCGCCTTTCTTGGCAAGATATTTTTTAAATCGACTGACAGCTGCCAGAGTTTTCCGGATAGTGTTTTGTTATCTTCGGCTTCAATTAATTTTTGTACATCTTCGGTTGTTATTTCTATGGCGTCTGATATGTTTTCACTGTTCTCAGTTTTTGACTTTGTTTCAGTAAGGGATTCAAAACAACTTTGATCTAAATTGACATTTGCATTCGTGATTTCATCAAATGGTTCATTAAACACACTCGGATTTATTCCAAACTGATTGGCAAAGTCTTCCTCAGTCATAACAACTTCCTCCATTAAACCGTCCCGAACAATGTCAAACTTATCTCCATCCACAAAGTCTGACATGGTAATGTTTATTTATTGTATTTATATATGTTTCTTATGTTTAAGTCCTTATTTTCAAAAGAAATTAGCTTTTAACGAGCCTTATCAAACACAATTCATGTGACAAAATTGGCAAACTGTAGAAGACGACAAATGTAACCTTAATAATGATTTATGATTTAAAATTATTTCATTACTTAATGTATATTACATTGGGTTTTTATTGTGAAGTGTGTTACTATTTTATTTTTTACTATTTTTACTGCTTTTGTATTGTTTGTATTATTTGTTTGGTCTGTTTATATTAAGTGCTGAACTTTTGACCTAACCTTTGCCCTTGATGTTTGCATATGAGGGCATGTAAAAAAAGTAGTCCGTTTGTTACATGACGTCATCAGCATGTACTTATTCATTCTTAATATTTGTAAAATACCTTTTTTCTGTTTTTGTTGTTGTTTGTGGATTAAATGTAATACATATTGGTATCAAATTGTTTGTATTGATAAATCTGATTCCGTTCAATAAAACAAAACATTGTACTTAAGTCTTAGTAGCCTCCACACATGACTGATATATGAATTTCCTGTTGACCGTGATATAAAAAAAGATATTAGGCAACAGGCTTTCAAGCAGATATCAATGTGGTGGTATGATAAAATACAAATATTGGTTATTGATTCTTTTCTATATAAGCTCCGTTCAAAAATATTCCATTTAACACGATATTCACATAATGTTTCCATTTGTGAATGAATATAGTGTGAGAATTCAAACCTCTTGCAAAAATTATACAACTCTTTCTCGCGCGGATACGGCAGGTGTGGCGGGCAGTAGGCTTTCCGTAGATAAGCCGAACTGACTTGAAACTTTTAGTAACAACATTAGCTGTTCGCTACGCGAACAACTAAAAACTATATCGACTCACGTGGTTTAACTTTTATGATAGGAATTCTTCATTTCGTAAGTTCTATTTAAAACAAAAGTACGTCCACGGTAGACTATGAATATTTGTGTAAACCATATTAGACCCCTTTAAAACATATTCATTTTCGCATCGTGTTTGAAAAATATACTTACATCAAATGTGTTATTTTCTGTGGCAATGATAAATTATACCACCACCACCACCACCACCACCACCACCACCACCACCACCACCACCACCACCGTTGTTCACAGTGACAAAAAACGTATTTAGACAATGGCTGCTACTACAACTTATAGCCCATATGGGTGGCATGCATGTTTTACAAACAGCCCTTGTTTTAATCTACATGATTCATTTTAATTGTTGTTCAAAATTATTTATAAAGAAACATATATAGAGAATATGTGAGTGTTGGATAAAGAACAAGTTTATCATGCTCGGCTCGCACCATGGTAGCGCGAGGATTTATTTAAAAAAAACTCACATAATATTCTATATATCTTATTATTTCTTCCATTTTTACATTATTAACGTTCAAATCGCATTTTTAGACGATTTTGTTCTTCCACAGTTGACAAACGCAGATTCTCCAATTTTTGGAAAAAAACACAAAAATTATCTAAAAATAGCACGCGACAGGTTTATTCAACAAGGTGGGATAGAGGCTAGTCTATTCCATGAGTAGCATGAACCAACAAGGGAGGCAACTCGTGATGGCACAAATTGGCAGTGTACAAAAAGTGGTACTTTATTATATCGCTTAACATGGGTCTAAATTACGCGTAAAATCTCTTTTCTGATTGGATGAAACAGTCCGAAATCACCAAGTAAATAAAGTCGAGATATGAATCTTGCGGAATATTCAATGCCATGCCGCTAGCAAGCTATTTAGAAAGTAAAAATCGTAAACCAACAAGTTTGTTATGTTTGTTTTCTCGGTCATAGACAGTGTTCCTGGCTGAAAACAATGAAATATTAATTATAAATCATTCATGTATTAGTATTAAGCAAGAAAGTGGTAGAATATTTGTGTTAAACATAACTTGTGTCTGCTACAATTTAACGAGTAGTTACGGAAATTAACGATTGTACGGATACCTACCCTAGTTGTTTGGGGCAAATTTAAATATTATTAATATCATTGAGTTAAATTATTAACATATCAATACGTTTTGATTACATTTGCTTATTATATTATTATTATAAATAATGAAATAATTTGCAAGGAGAGTGCAATTCTGTTTTAATTCGTCTAAATTAGCTATTAGTAAAAATGAAAAAAAACAGTGACTTCCATTATTTAGATTATATACATATGAATGCATGAAAAAATGACACTTATATAGTTGAATTATTTATCATAGGTAATAAACAATTAAACAAAAAAAAAGAAAAAAAGAATTACAAATCCAAAGAAAACAACAAACAAGCTGCTTCATAGATAAAGTTAATTAAAGATTTCATAAGCAAAATAATCATTTTGATAATAAATCAAGATTATACTTCAACCAAACAATTATAAATTTATTTGGGGGGGGGGGCGTGAGCACTAGAACTAAAATGGGGAAGGGAAACGTTTGTAAAGGAAACGGCGTGGAATGTCCGGGGAGGAACCATCATAGGGTGAGGGAACGTCCGGAATTCCTGCTAAGGGCGAACGTGTTCTTAATGTGCCTTTAGAAATAGAAGAAATAATTGAAGGAAAGTACTCATTGTTGTATGCCCATCCAGATGCATTTCTGAGCACAACAATTGGAACAGCAATATTGAGTACATTTGAAAGAGATATAACTGTTTAATCCATTGCTGTTGAAACAAATTATTTGAAAGAGTTTCAAATAATTTTATAATTGTTATAAGCAAATTTTGTTTATTCTCTAAAGGAAGCACACAATATAAGCATGCTGATAAAATTTAAAAAGAACACAGTGCGTGAACTGATAGCTTAATAACAACATAAATTGTTACATTCAGGACCAGTGTCGCACCCTACATTTGCAACTTGTTGCAAATCACTTGTTCGATGCAAGAACTGCATGAACACCTGGTATGAGAGCCCACCGCCAGCCAGTTACCCAGGACGGCACACGGCACACGACGTGCCATGACAGGGCTTTATGAGGTCGTGCATGCTCTTAGGAATAATTCACCATACTAATTGAATGTACATGTGTATATGTTTAGCAATTATGTGGATTTTTATTTCATTTCTTAAACAGATATGAATACAGTGTAGTAAATAATTCGATTGTTGTTTATTACTTGAAGAGAAAGGCTACGCCGAACAAAGATATTTTATTGTGCAATGCTTATTGTAATGCATTTTATACATTAAATCAAATCCAATGACTTGAAACAAAAGCAGGCATTTATATTGGTATCGTAATATAACTTTACTGTTGATCTATTCCTTATTCCATTAGACTAGCCAAAACGAGCTGTGCCAAGACTCGTCTATTCTTCCTCTATAATACATGTAATAGTGTAGATTTTATTATTCAAAATAATAGTTTCAAAGGGAGGAAACTGCGCACTAAGATTAATCATGAGTTATCATCCAAATAAAGCTGCGCAGCGCCCCTCGTTTTCCGTTTTCCGTTTTCCGTGTATCGTTTTATCAAATCAAGAACGATAAATGAGAGCAGGCGCTTTGTTTCAATTTTCAAATATTAAATTTTTTGTAATTTAAATTGAAACGAAATAGGAATAGACATACACGGTTCGTGTTTTGTTTTGTAATTAGTAAAACGAAAAACGATATAAATAAGACGAGTTGTTCTTTGTTTTTTTTGTATTTGTTTCGGTTATAAGAAAATTGGAATATGAACTAATATGCGTTTATTTTCGTGTTTCGTGTTGTCGAATGCAAAACGAAAAACGAAAAGACGGTATGTACACGGACCAACTAATATGTGTTTTATCTTATAGTTCAAAATAATGTTCTACCGCTTATAGACGCGTATAAACAATGATGATCAGTGATAATGGGGTACCGTTGTACTTTTTTAAGCACGGATGTTTTATTGTTTTATTCATCAATTGTTTCTTGCAATGATTGGAACTGACATATTCGACAATTGATTTACTGTGAATGTAATATGTTTTTTATGGATACATATTTGGCTATGTTTGAACTTGTTATTGACTTGTATATTAAGTACTAACCTATCATTGTCTTTATACTTTAAAGATGCTGCATCGTTCAAACATTATTTTAGCTTTGCATGCTCTAAAAAGGTTGAAAATTGTCCTGCTAGCAAACTATATTTTATGCAAACAATGGATTTTGAAGAGCAAAGACTACCGGCCTTTTACGGACTTCGTTATTTACATTGGAATTGGCGAGTATCTCCGGAAAAAAAGTTCCGTTATAGACGCATATACTAGACGTAGAAGCTCCAAAGACTCCGACATTCACCGACAACCATTGGATCACCAGCGAAATTTAAACAAACCGTTATATAGGACAGAATAGGCAGAAAAACAACGCTTTGAGACAACTTCAAACCGTTGATCAATTGTCACGTATAGTCTAAAACATTCGATAAACATGAGTGTACTAAATGCGCAGGAACATTAAAATCTCCAACATATTACCGACGACGGTATTTAAGAAAAAAAGGCTTACCTCCAAAACGACTGTTTCATGCGAACTATCCCGTGAAGACGATCGACGATATGAAGTGTTTCGGCTCAAATAACTCATTTTGAAGAACCAATTAATTCCGTGAGTATTCACAATAAAACGAATGAACACACTTTGTTTATAAATAGAATAAATCAAATGTGAAAATTATCAACTAGAAAGCACGTTTCACTTCTGTTTTTAGTGATTCATCCATACCGTTGTAAGTAACTGTTTTTTTTCACTATACATAAACTTCAAGTTATAAGCATTAACAACTTTAAATTCCAATAGTGGTTTACATAATTGTGCTGAGATATTTAAAACACGTCTAACGCAAACAGTGACTTGCATTTTGAGCGAGGACCGCTTATTTTATCTCTTACATCTTATGTTCGGTCCACATATACAGTAGAGATAGCGTCTGTTTGCGATTGTTTGCGCTTACTTCAATGCGCAATAGGGGTTATCTGCCAGTCATGTTCAATGTACCTATGAAGTTTCGTGATCCTAGGGCCTAAGCGTTCTTGAGTTATCATCCGGAAAACATCTGGTGGACGGACGGACCCACCGACGGACCGTGCAAAACAATATACCCCCTCTTCTTCGAAGGGTGGCATAAAAGTATTGTCAAATCAAAGTTCCCAAATAACCAACAAAAGGACGTAACTAAAAAAAATCAGTGTGCAAAAAAAAGTGCACAGTGCCCCATTTACTAGCTATGCATGTAATTCTGTAGCCTCATCCCACCCTAATGCATCTTCTGCCTCTTCCCATGATTCAGACTTCTCTGCATCAACTTTCATGTCGACTTCAATGGCCGTCTTTGATGGGGAAGCTGTGGACATTGCTGGTGAAAGTGGCTCAGACACTGGACATGACTTAGAAGAGCAAACTGCTGTACCCATATCCATTAAGCATGCAAACAACCTAAGTCAATGCCCTGATTGTGTGAAAAAGAATCAAGCAATTGAAGACTTGAAAAAAGACTGAAGGGGGGCAGGAGAAATTATGTTGGTGATGCGTTTCCTGAGAGTGTTGCTTCACCCAAGAGACGATACGTATCCAATACCAGACCAGAGATGAAGACGGGTGACTTTGTAATGTTCAAAAACTGTAAAGATCAAGAATAAAAAACTCTGCCAGTTCATTGTAAAATTATAAGACCGTCAATGGCAATCTTATTGAAACTGTTGATCTGTACAAGTGGCTTTTGTTAAAGCCTTTAGTGACTAGGCTGTTTGTTCATTTTGTCTTTTTTTGTTTTCGAAAAAGTACCACTTTGACATATCAACATGTATGCTGGAGCTTGAGCTATTTAAGACAGATAACTGAATGTTTAAAACTAATGTTTTGAAGTTGTTTTGCTTTTCTGTAATTATTATGCTCATTGAAGGTGCTGATTCAAGACAACAGATCACCCCCAGTAAGGTTCCAGTTGCTGGCGCCTGGGGCCACTATTGCCTTTTTGCCATTGTGGTTAGAAGAAGTATTGTCTTCCATTGGCACTTTGTCTTCAAGAAGGAATTAACATGCTTCAAAATTAGGAAAACCTGTAAAGATTAACCATTCCGCCGAGATAATAAAGAAGTTGATGGACAGTTTCTTTGACCCAGAGGAGCGGGGAATTGACGGAGGAACTGCAGCCTTCAAGGACAATGACATATATAAGTCTATCAAACATAAGTTTGATTTTGACTGGGCGTTTATCTCTTTCTTGCTGTTTATAGACCAGCAACAAAAATGTGCTCAAATTATATTTAATTTTGGAAATATAAAATAGGAAAAAATCATTCAAAATATAATTTGGATACCACATTATAATTATTTGATCATAAACACTTGGCAGGAAAGCTAGCCCATTTTTAGACATTTTCTATTGTAGACAGTTTTGTTAAAAGATATTCCTTATTTGCATTTTCAGAGTATGCTGTTCTCCATATGTTTTAATGATATTTCATAGCATACTGCGTGGAAGGAATTATACAATTGCATTGGAAGTCATTGTACTGCAAATGGATTGTCCATGCTCTTCTTTACTTGACTAGTTACACATTGTTATGAAATAATTGTTATAATTTTGAACATTTCAACTGCCCATATGTCAGTTGATGAATCTTTTTTTATGAAAGTAATATTACAAAAGATACAGAAATGAAACTCCAGCTACGCCAGCAGTATAGCATAAAACTAATGAATCCATGCGATACCCTTTTTCATGCCTAAATAGCTATTGTCAAACTTGTGATAGCTATTTAACTTGTCAAATCCCCACAAAGTTGTTCGTGTGTAATGTATGTTGTTTTTATTTCAATTATGACTTGCCCGACATCATATTGGTAATACGTTTCAGTTGTTCTTAATGGTGAACCAAACACCGTTCATGCAGAGGCTGCTTCTGAGGAATGGTAGCGAAATGGTTCTTCTAGACGCAACCAACAAAACATGTAGGTTTTCCCTGCCTCTTTTTTCCCTCGCGATGAAAACAAATGTTGATCACCAGGTTGTTGCTGCCTTTATTATCGAACACAAAAGCACTGCAATGATTCAATGGCCATAGCAATCATCAAACAAGCTCATCCTGAATGGCATCCAGTCAACTACATGATTGATAATGATGAAAAATAGATTGACACAATAGAATTTCATTTCCCAGGTACGTCAGTTAATGACCATATGTCATCATCAACATTATGAAAAATATTCGCAATTTACATAATGAAACACATGACTATGAATAGTAAAAGTAGCAATTTTAAAACCTTATTTATTTGTTTGTTCCTTATATATTTTTTTATTATGTCAAAAGACAATCAGCGATTTATTTTGCAAATCATTGACCATTGCCCACAATCATGAAATAAATGACGAGTGTCTATAAAACAATTACGTGTTTAGGTCACCTTAAATTATTTTGAATGATCAGGATGGCTTTATTGTGGACAGTCTTTGTCTGTTGACTGTTGTCATGAATGCTATATAAAGTTCTGTTTTGTTTTTATAATTAGTTCACATGAGGTTAATAGTTGATTACTTTAACCAGATTCAAGAGGCCTAATTTGTGATTTTCACCGGTATAAGCATGGATGAGATGGTTCAAGCAAACAAAAAAGGCCATACAAAACAAATCCAAAGTGCTTAAGTTTATGCAAGGTCTTGCAGATGCTGAAACAGAAGACAAGTTTGACACTAGACTTCAGAATCTTTGCCGCTCTAATTTGTTGGCATCAATTGGATCTTACTTGGAGACTCATTGGTTACCAATAAAAGAGGTATATGTATACATGGCGGTGGAAAATATTGTTAGTTAAGACTACCCAAGTATAACAAGTGCATTTGTAAACAATCCCTTAAAGTACTATACATAAGTACACTTAATACAGAAAATAAACCAATACAAGAGGTACATGTATACCTGGTGGGGGAAATACATTTGTATTGCTAGTTAAGACTACCCAAGTATATCAAGTGCATTGGTGAATAATCCCTTTATGATATTTGCATAAGTACAGTTAATAATGAAAAATAAAATAAGTGTCCATATATTATATTCTAGATTGTGAATATAATATTAAAATAAAATGTTTCTTTGATTTTAAATAATATTGTTCTAAACATTATATTTCCGATCAATTTAATAGACCTTTATATGCGTAATAATAAACGTATTCATTTTTAAACTACCATCAAAATCAGTAAACAACGCGGGAATATTTCGTGTATTTCCAATAAACGAACAAAAAGCTCCATTCTGCAACAAAAACGACGAAAGTGTGTTGATGTACAGAGAACACTTTGGCAAGCAATGAACTCAAGCATTGTAAGCAAGAGAAATAGAACTTGAGCCAGACGCTGGTCATTCACGGACCTCCCTCCCGTCTAGGTCGAAGTGACTGTTGTTGGAACAGTTATATAGTGACCAGCAGAAATGTAACTCAAGCAAAACACTTGACACTATACTGGCCCCCTCCTGTTGAGGTTGAAGTGACAATGGTTGGGATAGTTATCTAGTGAGCAGCAGAAACCGAATTCAAGCCAAACACTGGACTTGTACTAACCGCTTTCCTCTTTAGGTGAAAGTGACTGTTGTTGAAACAGTTGTGTCGTGAGCAGCATAAATGTAACTAAGTATCAAATATTTGCTTCAGGATCTTTATTTCCATCGACGATGATCAAGACCTGAAATTAACAATAATGATAATTAGATCTATAAAATGATAATTAGAGAAATGACGCTATACTATCCTCTATCTCCCCCCTAGTATTTGGGTATGAAATGTTCATATGAAATAATATTACACTTTAACTGAAGTTGAAACAAAGACTGATTTCAATAACTGGGAACAATGGAGCCCAATAGGTCTACTCCCATAAATGTAAGAAGAAATTTGAACTTTTTAACTGCAACAAAAACAAAGCAAATGTCTCTGATGTGGTCAAATATACGAGTCTTTGTCAACAATCACATGACATAGTCTTTTTGCCACTCTGGGGAAATTCTAGTTATTCATAATCGTCTGACTGGAGTGCACAACAGGTCCGTTGGCGGGGTTATGCGGTTTGGTGTCTCACGACTTGGCCCTGTGTCCACGGAAACGTCTACTGGTCGACTGTCAGGACTCGGAGGCTCAGTATAGGCTAGCTGACGACGACTCTGCAGCAGGTTACCTCGGCTGGGTGTCTCACTGCTGCTTGGCGTTACCGTACTGGGAAATGGTTCACGTAAATCACATCAGCACGAAAACATCCTATTAATAAATACATTTTCAATTCTAGTCCGAATGCAATCAGAATACGTTGTCTAGTTGTTTTACGAGTACCGGTATAAACAACGTTGCAAAACAAGCTCATACGTACCAAACTATATTAAACGGTATTTTTCAAGTAAGTTTTATAATAGTTGAATTCATACTGATGGTTTCGATTGTTTATTTTGTTTGATTTTGAACAACACGTTTTTCGTATACTTTCAGATTAGCATGGCCACATTGCTGGGGCATGTCATGTCCATAGTCCTGGATCAGAGCAGTAAAGCAGACGATCTCATTCACTGTTACCGAGGCGACGACTTCATGGCAGACGAAGTGACACCACGTGAACACACCCCGTCATCTCCCGAGACTTTTGCGGCGGTATACGACGTATTCATGGATACGGTCTCGTCTTCTGGCAATAACGATGGCGCGGAGATCACATGCGGTTCCGGGACCCAAGCGGAAATCGAGTTCTCCCCAGATACAATTCAGATTGACCAGCCTAAAACGCAAGTTGCCAAGGACTCGGTGTTACCCAAGAAAACTAACTCGTTCTCTATAGATTCAATACTAGGAAACCGGACTATCGTTGCTCCGACTGTGGACAATTCGTCTCCTTCATGGTAAGCAAGTTCTAGTGTTAATTATCAGATGCAAACGCCCGACTGGACTATACGTCAAATATATAAACCCAATGGAAATTATCATGAACCGGAACCGGACAGTTTGTACTGGTGCCACGCGTGTGATGAGTTGTGTGAAAACGAGAGCGAGACAGCCAGGCACCAGAGGGAACACGCCGACAACAGGATCCCTGCTTGCTAAAGGAACCTCTATTCTACAAACACGGATACACCAGTGTCCACAAGAAAATATCGTATTCAAAACAACTGAATTGTGGATTGTGTGACAAGATCGTGACCAGTAACTTCTTGTGCCGCCACATGCGCGCGCATCACTGTCACAAGTGCGATGTGTGTGCAGTGTTTGAGAAGTTACGCAAATATAAAGAAAAATGTGCGCGCGCATTCAGGGTCTATGTCTGTGTCGTGTGAGAAATGTAAGTCGAACGCAGTAAGCAGACGAGTTTTGAGCGTCCACAATTTACATGTTCATCGCCATACCTTGTGAAAATATTGTGGACTCAAGTTCATCAATAAGTACGCATGCGCACAACACGAACGCTCACACAACGGAAGAAAGCCGTACGCATGTCAAGTTCCTGGATGTAGAAAGACGTTTGCGCAGGGCATACAGCTTCAGCTTCATGCCAAAGTTTATTTGTGATTTATTGATCAATAAATATATTTTGTTGAGACACAGTAATATTGAGTGTCTGTCTGTGTCTTTCGCGATTGTATTTACTATTTAGTACTATTTTTGTAGTGCTTTTCGTTGTATTATTGTTTAGCTTTAAACAAGTTTTATGAATATTGATTTGTGTAAGAAGATACATTCACTTAATTGTATACCACATTTAGTATATGAGTTTTGAATACGTGAAATACAATTTAGTAATAAATTGAACATTTACTATTAATTGTGTTTAAATATTGTCCTTTATACCTCACAAACCGACGCTTTGAAAATAGCATCGATCATTTATAAAACGTTATATGTAATGTAATGAATGTATTGATTACATTTATCGAATTTGTGAATAAATTGACATAAATTGACATTTTAAAGCATTTGTAATAGGAAGTGCCTTAAATATAACAATTTCAATACAAACACATACTTAAACTATTTTAAACACATTTTTCAATGAAAGAAACCAACAGTATTTTGTAATTCTTTCTTTCTTATATTTACGGACGGCACGGACCATACAGACCAGATTTTCAGACCAAACAGACCACTTTTGCAAACGAGACTATTCATATGCAAAATAACAGTAATTTCATGTTTATCCAATAGTACATTTAATTTCATGTTCATCCAATAGTACATTTATCAATTTAATAAAATATTCAAGTTTTAAATGTCAGCATATTTTTACGTTCTATGACACTGGTATGTAGTTTTATTGTACGAACCCCATTTCCGAACCATGATGCCCATGTACGAAATAATATGTATTTCATGTTCATTAAATGTTGCATTCATACATTTAATGAAATATTGACTTCTCTGTAAATACACATAATTGCATTCATATGGCACAAATATGGTTTACCGCACGTTTGCAAAATGCGTTATTTGTAAAGGTTTACAACATTATGATAGACGATATCCAGCAAATTTGTGTATTTTCCAGGTTTGTTGTTTTAAAGGGACCTTATCACATATTTTGGCATGTATTGAAGCTTGTCATTCAATGCTTTATATTGATAAATTTAAACATTGGACCTAAAAGTCTCCAGTAAAAAAAAAGAATACAATTAAAAAAGAACAAAAGTAACCATCAACTTGGCTCGAACCACTGACCCCTGGAGGCATGGAGTAAAAAGTCTCCCGCATAGACCACTCGACCATCCGTGCTCATGATATGAGCGGATGTATACTTACATCAGCAATCATCGTAGTTTCCCAAAAATAAACGACAACAACAGAACTCTCCAAATCATTAATTCGTTTCGCGTTGCAACGCTTTATAATTTTCAGGTTTTCAAATCATCAAAAGATACATATAAAAGACATTTAAGAGCATGGTAAAAGTTTAGTATTACTATTTCCTCACAAATACCATAAATTAAACGAAAATTAGCGAATCTGAAACTTTTTTTTTAATTTTGACAATTTACCAAAACGTAAAAAGGCCCCATTTAGAGATTTTAAACGTTTTTGACCTGCGATTACCGGTAAGGCGGTTATCATAACCTTTAACGTCAGTGTTCGTATGTAATGATCGGCCAGTTTTCGACAAGACAGATGGTGTTCATTATCCAAGTTTATTCAAAATTGTTGAATATATGTTGCTCACCTTGTTTAAACTTATTTATTTTAGCTCGATTGCATAAGAAGTACTTACTTCTTACATGAAACGCTATCGAGTCCGTTTCCTGTGCCTAGAACCACTTTTTGTCTTTGAATGAGATCTAAAGAACGCTACCACAGTGGGAATCGAAACCCATGCCCCCCCCCCCCCCCCCCCCCCCCACCTTCGCCCCCATTTTACCACCGATTTTCCGTTTATCGCGACAGTATACTATTTATGTACTTCTGTTGCTCACAATTCAAATAAGAAGCATTCACAGATAGGTTATTTTTTATTTATCGATAGTTCATTATGTCTTCCACTGACGATTTACTGAACGAGTACTGACCCTGAAAATCTGCGATGTTAGTGGGCCAAAATTTATTGCGATGTGTCAAATGAAAGGGTAAATGTTATACTTATAATTAACCGAAGAAATTTTTGTTAATATAATACACTATACAAAGGGGAATTTGTTCGAGAAAGACAATCTACAATTGCGTCCGATTCATTTGAGTAATGTGTACACAATACGTTAATAAACAATAAACACATACAAAACAATGCAATACGTACACTATTTTATATATTATCGGGAAGGCATATTATCGGGAAGGCATATTACCAAAATAACATAAGCTGTGAGTAGCTATTAACACTGACATGTATAAATAGCGTTCATTATTTTTACAGTTGCTCTATTAATTATGTTCATATTTATCCGATGATGGTAAATATACAGTTTGATTCTAGGAAAAAGGAAAATTTAAATACAGACGCAAAAGACAAAAATATGAACAGCCAGTATAGTAACATGTAGCCCGTTCCGGAAACAATTTATTAATTCGTTCGCGGTTTAGGGTGACGAATACGGTCATAATATACTTAAGAAATAATATTTTTCTATCATGGTTTGTTGTCGAATAACCCACAGTAAGGCGTATAGATGCGTAGGAATTAAATCACGAGTGCGAAGCACGAGTGATTTGATAACACGCATCTTTACAACTTACTGTGGGTTATTCGACAACAAACCATCATAGAAAAATATTATTTCGATTACTAGTATAACACGATTCTGATTGATTTAGTTCAAGCTTTTGGACATGAACTATATTTTTCAATACTCTGCCCTTCTTAGTACAAAGTTCATTATTTAGTGACGTCATTGAATTGTACAAACATATGACGTCATTTTCATTCATAAATATGTTGCAAATGACATCACTTTCATAGAGAACAACAAACAAAATGACGTCATGTTTATTGATGCTACTGAACAGCTGACATGCTATAAATTTTTATTTAAGTACGTTTCCTAACAAATAGCATTCTTTGTAGGCTTGGTTATGCCACTTATCACCAAATATACAATTTGTTGTTACAGTACATTTATATACATGCTACATTTATTACATTTCTCTTACAGCGGGTTTTAGCACGTGCATTTTACTGCAATATTTTCGTTATTTATTCGGAACTATTTTCGAAACATTAAGCTCCGCCCATACATTATTGTAGAATAACCCACACTTTATTTCCTTCTTTGAATATAGAAAACAAATCGCGTGCCGTGTTAGAATTAAGAAATAATATTTTTCTACCATGGTTTGTTGTCGAATAACCCACAGTAAGGAGTATAGATGCGTAGGAATTAAATCACGAGTGCGAAGCACGAGTGATTTGATAACACGCATCTTTACAACTTACTGTGGGTTATTCGACAAGTGGAATGTTACCTTTTTCAGTGCAATGCTTTACTATAGGTCTTTAAGTTTATCATTTCTTCAGGGATTTAGTAGTGAAAACCTATTCACGCCCTACCAATATCTCCTAAAGATAAAATCCTTAGAATAGTTTAAAGTGTAAAAACGCCTTCGAGTCAACTACAGTATGATATTTTTTTAGACAGTATGTCACGATTATTCAGTATACTGTAACCTAAAACGAGCGTTTGATGAGGAAAGCGTGTTGATAATGGTCAATTCATGTGAAAAGCTGAACAGCTATGCCGAAAAAAAATCTCGCATTTTATTTAAAGACGCAAAATATTACATCGCATAAAGGACAATTTTCAAAACGTATGTCCAATTGAAATACTTTAATCGAATCGGAAAAATAATAAAGCGAAAGCAATGATATTCGTCGATAATATTGCGAAAACTTTAAATAATGACACAGCGCTCAAACCAAGTCCTTAAAACAAAAGCATGCGTCGTGTAGTGGTAGCTAGTCAGCTTTGGCTTCTAGAGGTCCAATGTTAAAACCAAGCTCATGTCCATTTTTTTCTAAAATAAATTTTGTATAATCATTAAGATTTAAGATTCGTTCAAATTCGTATAGTTTACTTACTTAATTTTCATTTAGTGACACCTTTGAGAATCTGTGCAAAATTCTTGTTACTAAAATTAGAAATATTAAAAAGATATTTGCTATTGATTCATTGACTATTTTGTCTCAAATAGTTTTTAGTTAAATGTGTGTTTACATTTTAATAGTAAACTATAATTGCCCAACTGTCAGATGTTATCAAATATGTCGATTTTTTAAAAGGTCGTGTAGTTGTAATATAAACTATATAGTCATGCCATGGCGTACTTCTTTTATTAAACGATCTTGTCTCTCTTAACGCTTCTGATTTTTCTTTAAAAAAAAGGGAATTGATAAAAAAGAATCGTAACATTTCAATTTCTATGTCCTAATTATATATAACGTATACAACACGCTCATACAAAATGCAGTATTAAATAAGGTAAAGGTATCTTCTTGCACATTTATATATTTATAAAACTATTTAATGCTGAACAATTTTACAACAACAAGCACTAGAATAGTAGCACTTAAAACAACAGTTAGAGACAAATGTAGACACTAAATTTTACTGTGTCTACATAAATCATATATTTACTGTTCAATCACAATTCAGAAATGTACTTTGGAGTGAAGCTGGAGCTGTAAGTCCTGCGCGAACGTCTTACTACATCCGGGAGCTTGGCATGCGTTAGGCTTTCTTCCAGTGTGCGAGCGTTCGTGTTGTGCGCATGCGTACTTGTTGTTGAACTTCAGTCCACAGTATTTGCACAATGTTTGGCGATGAACGTTTAAATTGTGGACGGTCAAAACTCGTCTGCTTCCAGCTTTCGAATTACATTTCTCACACGACACTGACATAGGCTCCGCATGGGCGCGAATATTTTTCTTAATGTTTGAGTTACTTCTCAATTGACTTCACACACATCGCACTTGTTACAATGATGCGCGCGCATATGGCGACGTAAGAAGTCACTGGTCACGATCTTGTCACACAATCCACACTTCAGTCGTTTTGAATACGATGTTTTCTGGTGGACACTGGTGTATCCGTGTTTGGAGAATAGGGGTTCCTTTAGCAAGCAGTGATCCCTGTTGTCGGCATGTTCCCTCTGGTGCCCGGCTGTCTCGGTCTCGTTTTCACATAACTCGTCACAAGCGTGGCACAAGTAGAGTCTGTCCTGTTCCGGTTCATGATTTTTCCATCGGGTATAATTTTTTTACATGTTTTCCAGTCGGGCGTTTGCATCGAAGAATTAACACAAGCATTTGCTAACCACGATGGAGACGCACTGTCCACTGTCGGAGTATCGGACGTCCTGTTTCCTAGAATGTAATCTATAGAAAACGAGTTAGTTTTCTTGGGTTTCACAGAGTCCTTGGCAACAAGCGTTATAGGCTGGTTTATCTCGAATACGCCTGCAGAGAACTTGTACGCGACTTCCGTCGTCGCACCGAAACCGGATGAGGTCCAAGCGCAGTCGTAACAGAATAGTCAGTATCCATAGAGACAACATATTCCGTAGCAAACGTCTCGGGAGATGACGAGTTGTGTTCACGTAGTGTCAGTTCGTCTTCCATGAAGTCGTCGCCTCGGTAACAGGGGATGAGATTGTCTACTTTACTGCTGTTATCCAGGACTAAGGACATGACATGCCCCAGCAATGTGGCCATGCTAATCTGAAAGTATAAGAAAATGCGTTGTTTAAAATCAAACAAAATAATTAATCAAAACCAAAAATTTTAAACTCCGATACATTAACTATTAAGGTACCTTTAATATATAGTTTGTTACATAGACATTGGCACGTTTAGCAACGTTGTAAATGTTTGTAAACGTTAACCAGTCGATTTTAAGTGCATTTGATGACGATAAAATGCTTTCCCTCGGCATTTCCGCTCTGGTGTGAATTACTTGAACATTTCCCGTTACTTGAATTTTGCACGAGAAATACTTGACGATTTTTAAAAACATCAATGACAAATTTCATTTAAAATAATATACGCTTTAAACCGATATCATGTTCTTATATTCGTTCAGATTTAAAATTGAAAGAGAGTTATACACGCGCGTCAATGTCAATGTATTATTTTTTAATTAATTCATTATCTACTAAAATGCGTTCATAAATCACAATCATGAGACACATGGATAAATGAAGAGTTATGCATAATAATGATTTCATGAGACAAATGGATACATAAAACGTTATGCATAATAATGATATCATGAGACAAATGGATAAATAAAGAGTTATGCAAAATAATGATATCATGGGACAAATGGATAAATAAAGAGTTATGCATAATAATGATATCATGAGACAAATGGATAAATAAAGAGTTATGCATAATAATGATATCATGAGACAAATGGATAAATAAAGAGTTATGCATAATAATGATATCATGAGACAAATGGATAAATAAAGAGTTATGCATAATAATGATATCATGAGAAAAATGGATAAATGAAGAGTTATGCATAATAATGATATCATGAGACAAATGGATAGATAAAGAGTTATGCATAATAATGATATCTCTTTTTATATGAATACCACGTTTATTTGGTTAGGTACTTTTAGAGTCATTTTACTTTTTGAAAATGTACATACCAACGAGCAGATGAACATAAAACACGTGCCATGCAATACCTACTAGATATAAGAGTTTTTTAACATGTATATCGAAATAAAAATAAATGTTTAAGATTCGCAAATTTTCGTTGTAGTTTGATATTTGTGAGGAAACACTAATACTGAACATTTACCATGCTCTTAAATATCCATTATATGCATCTTGTGACGGTTCAAAAACCTGAAAATTATAAAGCGTTGCAACGCTAAAAGATTGAATACTAGTAATTTGGAGAGGTCTGTTGATGTCGTTATATTTTGTGACACCACGATGATTGCTTACATAAAGTATAGAATACATCATGATTGTATGAGCACGGATGGCCGAGTGGTCTAAGCGTTAGACTTTTACTCCAGGGGTCAGTGGTTCTAGCCCAATTGAGGGTTACTTTTTCCTTTCTTTAATTTTATTATTGCTTTTACTGAAGCTTTTTAGATCCAATGTTTTCATTTATCAATACAAAGCAGTTAATGGAAAACTTCAATCTATGTCAAAATCTGAGACAAGGTCCCTTTAATTCATCTGTATATTACGCATAAAGCTCAAATTGGTCTTCATGGGTATATTATGTCCTTAATGGTTGCGCTCTGGCAAAAACAGGTTAAAGGCAAATGCGTTAAATATCATCGCGTATTAGCCTGTGCAGTCTGCACAGGCTTATCTTGGACGACATTTTAGTCTCTGAATATTTCAAATGAAAATAAAATTTGAATTTAATCAGGAAAATAATATTTTTAGAATAATTATTTTAAAAATGTGGATGCAAAGATTTTTGATAGATCTTTGGTTTGAACGCTATGTTGGTAATATACGTTTTCGCTAAATTATCGATTATTTGCGTTACTTTCGCAGTATACTATAATAACAGTATTCCACAGCGAATTATGCATTTCTGATTCACTAAATACAGTGTTTTATATCTGGTAAAAAGTGTCGAGTTATCTGGAATCGAAGTGCCATTGTTTTTTTAGATGATCAGTAAAAGAAGTGTCCATGAACATTTGGCATCCGACTCTTAAAACATTTGAATTTCCTCAAATACGTTAGTTAACAAAATTTAACATGTTTTAACATTAATGGACATATTGATCTTTTATTTTGATTAGTTGGCACGTTCTTGATTTATTTCCAAGTATTTTTGTTTTGTTGACATACGTACTGATCATCGAATTCATGATGATTATCGATGCAATGTTATCTCTTTTTTTATAATCCACTGTTTTTTTTCACGAATTTCTTGCTCCGCAATACGAAGTACTATACCATTAATCGATCAAACAATGTTACGTGTCTGTAAACCAAAAGAACAGAACATAAATGCAAAAAAGCTGAAGAACTCAACTCTCGCGCGTGGCTTATGTTGTTATCTGGTTTTGAAGTGCCATCTGTTATCAAAGTATCCGCATACCCGGCGTGAATACGGTCTCGGAAGATCCATAATGTCTTTAAACATTCAAACAATGCCAAAGAAATTAATCAAAGCACCCATGTATAGTTCACCATCACCACGGCAACATGTGAAAAGGCGTTTTGATTCGTCGCAGTCCGGTTTTGTTAACAAGTTATGTTTAATACCAGGTATCGAACTTAATCTGATGGTTGATGCATTGGTAAAGTTTCATTATAACAAGCATTACAACTTTCGATTTCGGCGCGTTAAGTTAAAATCTCATGTTTTTGGAATTTCGGGAAATAAATTATAGAGCACTTAAAAACACGAACGCACATTCTTATGCTGTTTACTGGTTAATGTAGGTGTACTTGTTGCGCACAATTATTTTTGTCTTACGAACGCGCAAAAATCCGACTGACAGAAGAACTAACAGGCAGATGAACAAGGGCTAATTTATAAGACCCCTCGCATCTACTAATAAGTAGGGGCTATAAAACAACATTCCTATTGACACAACATCGGACAACCGCGCAAACAGTTCATCAGATTGCTAATGATGTAGTTGGTAAAGTAACATGAAACAGACACAATTTTGTGTTTGAGCCTTAAGAATATAACGCCAAAATATCCGCTGTCACTATAGTCTGGATTACCTGCCCCTTTGTTTACAATCGAAGCTAGGAACCAGACTACTGCACTAGACATGTTGTTTTATGTGACGCAAATACCTAGTAATAATTATAATAATAATAATAATAATAATAATAATTATAATAATAATAATAATAATAATAATAATAATAATAATAATAATAATAGTAATAATAATAATAAAAATTATAATAATAATAATAATAATAATAATAATAATAATAATAATAATAACAATAATACTAATTATAAAATCTTTATTTATAGAAGATAGTCTTGTTAAGAAATACATCAGATGAAGTTACATACTATGCAATTTATATAATACATTTCTTATTTTCAACAAGGTCTTCTAACATAATTCAATTTACAACAAAGACATCATATTCCATCTTAAGCAATACGAACAAAACATAAATATTCATATATGCATGCACATTAATAATGAAATATATCATAATTATAAACAAATGACAGACATAAAACTGCAATGAACAGCCCTAAGAACAATACTCTATTTTTAGACAGTTCTAAAAAAATATATACAAAAACAAAAAAGAGGCTTCACGATTTTTTACCCGCAAAAGTACTCTATGGATAAATGGTTAAGTGATTAACGCATAGCTTCTGGAATTAAGCTAGATATCGAATCAATAAAGCAGTAACTTTTATTACCAACGTTGAAATAGTTCAGTGAAATAAGGGAGGTACTGTAGCAGACAAAAAACAACAACGATTTTGAGTAAGATGGAGGGGGTGGGGAGGGATGCTTCTATTAAATGTAAAGAAAAAAAAAGGTTAAAAAGCTATGTTGCCAGTTTTGTTGAAGATTTTTTATATCCTATTTCTACAGTTGTAAACAAATATTTTATGAAGTGAAACTTTTTTGCACTTAATAGGCGCGTTATTATAGCAAACGTATCACTTTTGCAACAATTTAAAAAAATTAATGTTTAGCGATGCCACAATCAGCGTAGAGTGAAGAGTAATATAAAGTGAGGGATCGCACTCATTTACGAGCGCTTGACTAAAGTGAGGCGATGACGTCAAAAGGTAAGTAATCTTAGTCAAACTTAGAAATATGGTGAGTAAAACAAAGGTTCTATTATACAGATTCTTACGCGTCTAAATTGCAAACGGATATATTAAACACAATGGCGTACACATGTGTAAAAAACGATCTTTGGTTAGGGTAATGGGAGAACAATGGCACAACGTAATGTGGATTTGTATGTTCACAAAAGGAAAATGACGTAATTATTGGGATCAGTAACTGTATTTCAACGATTCATTACATAGCGAACACAATTAATACTATACAATAATCATCGTACTTAAAGAGGTCCTAAAAGAAGAAGAACATAACTTACCATGTATACTAAATGTACGCACGTACACTGAACATAAACATTATAAATTGTCCAGTTGATCTGGTCATGCAACTGAAGATTGCACACAATATTTAATCCGTCTAAAACAAGAATGACATGACACAAGGTGTTTTGTCATGATCGTTAGTTGCGTGTCGTGGATTCCACGCGCATGCGCACTCTGTTACCAGCTCCCCCGAAGGCAAAACGCGGTCACTATAGTATGGACCACTTGACCATCGTATTTGCTGCCCGCAGCATACACGCTTGCCAAAAATTAAAAATGCTGCGGAAATAATCACGCCGAGCACAGCACGATGTTTCTACATATCGTTTCGCAATATCACAAGTAGAGCGTGTTCGCTTAAATGCTTTCAATACACGCGGTGAGCGACATCATTTTGTCAAGTTGTTTTGACAATTATACGGTGTTGGTGTTCGCTGTGTTGCGACTCCTCGACCGAGTGATCAAAAATGTCAATTTTTGAGTGTTCAAGTTAATCAAATTAAGTTCTATCCCCACACCGTTCCAGCCCTCTGTGATAACATGCCGTTTTCAGTTCTATCCCCACACCGTTCCAGCCCTCTGTGATAACATGCCGTTTTCAGATATAATGGTTGGCTTGAAACAGTATACTGTATATTAGTATTAATGGAAAGGTGAATGTGATGGCTGCACTCCTCGAGACCATTGCAGCTCCTGGAAAAATGGCAACATATTTACTAAATTGTGAAGCGGTCTGATTAAGGGCTTAATGCATGTGCGGACGTGACAAGCTAATCTGAGATGACACTTCACGCACATAACGCCTCATTTTCTCAGAGTGCAATGAGTCGTGTTCTGAGAAAACTGGGCTTAATACATGTGCGAACTTCACAAGCTAATCTGGGAAGACACTTTACGCACATAACGCCCCATTTTCTCAGAGTGCAATGAGTCGTGTTCTGAGAAAACTGGGCTTAATACATGTGCGAACTTCACAAGCTAATCTGGGAAGACACTTTACGCACATAACACCCCATTTTCTCAGAGTGCAATGAGTCGTGTTCTGAGAAAACTGGGCTTAATACATGTGCGGACTTGACAAGCTAATCTGGGAAGACACTTTACGCACATAACACCCCATTTTCTCAAAGAGCAATTAAAAAGTGGTTTAATATAGTAGATTGCGATTAACTAAACAACTTTAAGGGAGATATGTTCACTTTAGTGAAAAATGTGAATGTATTGCACTTTCTTTACGTTATGAATACGTTAATAAGATATAATATTCCTTTAATACAACTAACGTAATGATTTGTATCACATTTAATGATTTTAAAATGCTGCATAGTGATAAACCTTTTGTGTAAGCAAAGGAAAAACAGTTCAGTTAAAGTCAATTCAATTTTTAATGATATTAAACTATAAGAATTAACACTTTACCATTTGACGACAAATGAGTGGAAGATGTAATTTTTGATTGGATTAAAGCCTCTTGGTTCAGGACAGAAATCTCCTCCTTGTAACATTCCTGTAAGGATGTCGTAGAGTGGTGTACTAAAAAGATATGAAATACAACGTAGACTTTAAACCCTACATATAAAACATATAAATCTTTAGAAAATACAGACGACATAGGTTGAGCCCTCTACGTTGATACAACTTACATAAATTACTTATGTAGAATGTTACAAACGAATGCTAGAATATTTTAGCAAAGCAGTCGCCAAACGAGAAATTACCTTCAGACTTTTCACAAACACATCGACTGAACGTCACCCTCTCAATGGTATGTCGGCACTCTGTCCAGTTTTCCGGCCTGTCGTCGTCGGTACAGTTGTACATATCATTTTCGCCACAGAAAGAGTTCCACGTGATGTCGGTCTTGAAGCATTTACAGGTCACCTAAAACAGCGGATTATATAATTAAGTTGTAACATTGAAGGTTTCGAAGAGTACAGACGCTTTGAACAACATATTTGTATACATATTCATAAAATGATTCTACAAAAGCTTCAAATCATCGCACTTGCAAATCGCATCCTGATCACGTAGCATTAATTGAATCGACCCGCGTCATGCGAAAATGGGTGTTATGTCTTATTCGGCCAGCGAAGCTACAGATCAATCCGCGCAGTTGCACAGTCTGTTCAGGAGCTATGTTCGCTATGAAGTCACGCACGGTTTTGTGGTCTCATAAGTGGACGGATACGAAGGTTGACTAGGAGATACGCCGGCCGCTATGAAGTCACGCACGGTTTTGTGGTCTCATAAGTGGACGGATAAGCAGGTTGATTAGGAGATACGCTGGCCGCTATGAAGTCATGCACGGTTTTGTGGTATTATAAGTGGACGGATACAAAGGTTGATCTGGAGCTACGTTGTTCGCTATGAAGTCACGCAAGGTTTTGAGGTCTAATAAGTGGACAGATACCCAGGTTGATCAGGAACTACCCTGTCCGTTATGAAACCGCGCAATGTTTTGTGGTATCATAAGAGGACGGATACGCAGGTTGATCTGCTGTCCGCTATGAAGTAACGCGAGTTTTTGTGGTCTTATAAGTGGACGGATACCCAGGTTGATCTAGAGCTACCCTGTCCGCTATGAAGTCACGCACGGTTTTGTGGTCTCATAAGTGGACGGATACGCAGGCTGGTCTGGAGCTACGCTGTCCGCTATGAAGTCACGCAAGGTTTTGTGGTCTAATAAGTGGACGGATACGCAGGCTTGTCTGGAGCTACGCTGTCCGCTATGAAGTCACGCAAGGTTTTGTGGTCTCATAAGTGGACGGATACGCAGGTTGATCTGGAGCTACCTTGTCCGGTATGAAGTCACGCAAGGTTTTGTGGTCTCATAAGTGGACTGATACGCAGGTTGATCTGGAGCTATGCTGGCCGCATAAGACAAAATAACCATTTTCGGATTCCGATGATAATTCAAACATAAAGGATACTGAATGTTTGGGTTGAAAAAGACAGCCATTGCAAAGTTTACGAGTGTCCTCATCATCGGATGGATATTTCTCTTCTTAACAATGGATGGTTACTAGTTTTAACTATCTGCCTAAACAAAAAGATGTGTCTGTTCCTGTATCCGTTTCTCATAGTCGCACTAAACTTTTTAAAGGTATCATATATGTTACATTTCAAACAGATAAAACATAAACACTGATTTATATGCACGCATCACGCACATGTTGTTTGAAGAAAAGCTTTTAAAAATTACTTGATATATGCTTAAAAAGAAAGGAGCGAAAGCCGAAGTATGTGACTTATTAGAACCCGAACGACAATGGTTTACACATTTTTTCGTTTCTATAGCAAAGTTGATCTTAGATTTCAATGATACCAAACAAACGTGTGTGTTCTCAAAAAAGTTTGAAGAAACCCGCATTTTCGCGCAACGTAAACAACCGTTTCGATTTTTGTGTAGTAAATGTCAATTGGGATTTGGCTTGTCTTCCTCATAAAATGAGGTACAGTTGACGTTTAAATGTTAATTAAGCAATATATCTATAATAGACACGCAATTTTGGAAAATGTAGATCGACAAAATAACAGTCACCATAAAAATATAAAACAATATAAAAATGGTAATAAATAGTATGCACCACCGACGATTTACCCGATAATAACCTACATGCTATGACTAACATACACTAATATTAACGCATCAAAGGTTACTGTCTGGCATGAACCCAGGCCAACACTAGGTACCCGATAATAACCTACATGCTATGACTAACATACACTAATATTAACGCATCAAAGGTTACTGTCTGGCATGAACCCAGGCCAACACTCGGTACCCGATAATAACCTACATGCTATGACTAACATACACTAATATTAACGCATCAAAGGTTACTGTCTGGCATGAACCCAGGCCAACACTCGGTACCCGATAATAACCTACATGCTATGACTAACATACACTAATATTAACGCATCAAAGGTTACTGTCTGGCATGAACCCAGGCCAACACTCGGTACTCGATAATAACCTACATGCTATGACTAACATACACTAATATTAACGCATCAAAGGTTACTGTCTGGCATGAACCCAGGCCAACACTCGGTACCCGATAATAACCTACATGCTATGACTAACATACACTAATATTAACGCATCAAAGGTTACTGTCTGGCATGAACCCAGGCCAACACTCGGTACCCGATAATAACCTACATGCTATGACTAACATACACTAATATTAACGCATCAAAGGTTACTGTCTGGCATGAACCCAGGCCAACACTCGGTACCCGATAATAACCTACATGCTATGACTAACATACACTAATATTAACGCATCAAAGGTTACTGTCTGGCATGAACCCAGGCCAACACTCGGTACCCGATAATAACCTACATGCTATGACTAACATACACTAATATTAACGCATCAAAGGTTACTGTCTGGCATGAACCCAGGCCAACACTTAGAAAATTAGTAGCAGAGAAGATCATGTTTGTATTTAAACAGGATCTATGAAACAATCCTAGTGAACTATTTACACTCGTTGTCCAAAGCTTTCAGACAATCGATTGCAATAGGCCTCGCTATGGGACAACATATGTGCGTAAAGTTATGCCCGAGATTAGCCTGTGACGTCCGCACAGGATAGTCAGTGACGAAACTTTCCGCTTTTATGACATTTTTTTCATTTAAAGAAGTGTTCGTCTAAACGGAATTAAGTTAACGCGGAAAGTGTTGTCCCTCTTAAGCCTGTGCGGACTGCACAGGCCTATTTGGGACGGTATTTTACGCACATTCATTAAGATCCGTTTGCCCAGAGGGATGCTCATAAATGGTATTGTCACAAGCATCACTAGATTCAGACTGGTTTCCTTAACTTACATTCTCATTTATTCGAGTCTCACAAGTGTCTTCGGTCCACCCCACCGGACACGTGCATTTTGGTTTGTTCATATCATCTTCGCACAATAAGTTCCCGCCGTTGCGACAGTTATTATCCGGAAGCATATGCAGCAACTTGCAACCTGAAGGAAAGGAACAAAATGCATCCCAGTTGTAAAATGAGCGACTTTGTGGGAAAACTGTTCATAACGAATGTGCTTAACGTGTGCATGAAGAGTGCATGAAGTGTGCGTGAAGTGTGCGTGAAGTGTGCGTAAAATGTCGTCCCAGATTAGCATGTGTCCGATTTTACGGAATGTTTCGTTTACAAGTAGATCTTCTAAGCGAAAATCCAGTTTGGGTGGAAAGTAATGTCCCTTATTGTACAGGCTAATGTTTTGCGACACTTTAAGCACTTGCATTAAGTCCCGTTTTCTCAGAACGCGACTCAAAAATATCACCCCTTGAACGCCGGAAGAGGCTATAGGCTGTAGTTTAAGGTACTTTGGTACTAGTTTAAATGTCAACCAATCAACTTTAATAATGGCCGTAAAAATAAAAAATAAAAATAGCTCAACGTCAGTAGATATCTTTTTAAGCAGATCCGTTTCAAAAAAACGAAAGCGACGAAACTATTTACATTGCATAGCAGCAATCAAATAGCGAGGCTTACACTTAATTGTGTCTATATCCTCTGTGCAAGGTGATTGTTTGCCCAGATATTGAACCATGCTGCTGTAGTTCCTACACGTGCCGTTGCAGTCCATACACTGACCGATGCATCCTAAGCTAGAATTAGCGGCACAGTCGCGATAACCTAATAACATAAATATAACAATGGTAATGACAGATTAACAACATTACCTACTAAGTAATATTTTAACCAGAACAACATATTTTACATTTTATTATCACCGTTATTTTATGTATCATAATTAGGATAACTATATTGATTATTATTTGTAATCGTTATGTTATGCTGATAACAATGATGATTTGTCCTTGAGTAAAATGTTGTCCTGGATATAAAAATGGCAAACAGATATTTATGTTAAATTTATCTAAATCCTCGTGCATGAGCTATCCCTAATTTTATATTGCATCATTTATTTAAATTTTGTGCAATAATTTCAGCGCAAAGATTATTAAATCAAAACAACTTAAGAAACACATTAATGTTACATAGAGAAAGATAATCACTCAAAACATACCTGTATGGTATTTATAGAGCTGGCAATGATTACCTGCAATTATTAAATATGAATGACTGTACTATTCTGGTATGCATCGCAAGGTATGTTAGATAGGACATTCTACCCTACCGTGATCAGTTAAAATACCTTTTGTTACAATTTTTTTTTTTTGGGGGGGGGGTTGTGGTATTTTTTCAGATATTGACCCGACTAGATGCCTTTTCAACGATAATGAATTGAGTAAATATATCTATCATCGTTAAAACATCTATAATACGTTAAATAAAAAGGCAGATATAACAATATTTTATTTTTGCTGCTTATCATGTTTAATTGATTTTTAAATGAGATATACCAGTCATTTCATAAATGTTCTTGACAAATTTCATCAAGTGAACATTGCACCAGGAAGTTGTATCAGGTTCTACCAAAATGATATCCATTAGACACAACAATATGTAGTAAAGCATGATCTTTTAATTGCATCAATCGCGGACATTGGCAAGATGTTAACTTTTTGGTTCGTTCAAAATTTTCAAATCCAGTACATAACATAAGAATATAAGTTTGCAGTACACAGTATAAAACATGTTCATCCTAAATGATATGTTTTGCGATTGACATGTTTATTATGTTCAATCTAAGTAATATAGAGTCGATTTTGCAAATATTTATAACAAATGTTTAGGTTCGCCATGTTCTATAATAAGAGCCTTCCTCGGTTAAAATTATTTATAACAGAAAATCGTTTGTCATACCTTCAGAATGTTTTAATGCTCCAACAGAGGCATTTATAGTCAATTTGCACTGCCTGCAGTTAACTCCTTTACACAAACTCCCTTTAACGTCGATACTGTATTCTGAAATAGAATTATAAACCCTGTAGATGCATGAACATTTAAATGTTTTTCAACAATTAGGCAAATAACTAATATTAATTGTTTTACAATAACAACAAGATAAGTATTGATGCAAAGCATCAAAGGGCGTCGGAAATTTCAGTGAAAAGGCACTCAATGAAGTTACATTGAACGATTTTTTTCTACTGTGAATATTAATATATTGGCCGATTATTTTAAACAAAATAGAAAAATATACTGGTATAACCATTATCTATCATTTTGTGTTATAACCCCCAAATAACCATTATTTATGATGTTGTGTTATAACCCCCAAATAATCATTATCTATGATTTCGTGTTGTAACCCACAAATATTTCTTAGACCATTTTATTTGCATTGGTTTTCTTTTTTACTGGTATCCGTGTGCAGTTTTCATTAATGGAACAGAACTGTGTAGGTTCAAAAAAATCTGCCTCATCTTGTAAGCGTAATTTCATAATTTTCTCAACTTCAAGGGGAGATGATTCTGAACTTATTCTTACGTTGCTCATTTACGATAGGGGTTGAGTACTCATTGATATTATAACACTGTAAAAGTTTAAAAAAAATAATAATGAAAACTGTAAATTGTATAAAGAAGCTGCATTACACAATACTGTGAAATTCAGTAAAAGGTCATTATAGATTTATTGCTCCGATGCTCATCATTTTCAATAGGGTTCGAGTAATACTGATATAAAAACACTTAACAAGTTAGGAAAGATTCAGACGAAAATTGTGAAATCTTTTAAACAAGTTGAAATTGTTTATTTTGTCAAATTTAATAGAAAAAATGCTTGACTTATTTTCCCGATGTTTCTCTTTAAATGAGGTAAAAATGCTCATTGATATGAAGACACTGTAAATTTGGAAAGAATCTGATGAAAAATGTTGACATAATCACCTAACCAAGCAGTTTTTCACTTTTATTTTTAAATTCAAAGAGACATAATTCTGGACTTATGGTCCGATATTGCTTATATAGAGTTTGGGTTGGGTCCTTATTGATAAAAAAAACCTGTGAAAGTTTGGGAACAATCGGATGAAAATTTTGGACTTCGAACAAGGATTTCAAAATTTCTCAACTTCTTAGGAAGATAACTATGGACGTAATGGTCGGATAATGCTAAAGGGCCCATACCACCTTGATAGTAATACGTGTCGCGCTTCGCGCTCTATATGAGGTTCTTAAAAAAAACTCCGAGGAGTGCTTTACTCTAGGAAAACGGGTTGCTGGGACACAGCTCCTCCTTGATAAGCGGCTGCTTCCTTTATCGCAACTCATTGTTACAATCAATAATACGTATCGCGCTTCGCGCTCTATATGTGGTAGGGATAGGCCTATGATAGACAACCATAAAAATACATGGATTATAGATGTGTTGTTTGCATTTATTTGTTAATATAAAAACACGTGTATTTTTTATAAGATATTTAAGTGATTAAAGAAATTTTAAATTAACGTTGTCACCACGTTGCATCCATTAATTTTAATAAAATTGTCCAATAGTAGTAAAATGGATTTAAAATGTCTACATAAAATAAAGCTTTATTATATTTATTAACCTGACTGAAAAAATTGTCAGCCGCCGAACTGTTCCGTTCGTGCCGGAATCCGGGATTGAACTTGGGGCCTTTAGATGACTGTTGCGTAAACAACTTCAGTCTAACGCTCTCCCAACTAAGCTATTCTGGCTGACATTCACTTATGTACTGCTATTTGGTGAAGTTGTGTATAGCGATCGTTATTATATGTCTATTAATAAACTTATACATTGTACGTTTTCGTACCACTACGCCTTCCAATAAACTTGCTTGCGCGATAGGTCGTCAAATATCGTACTACATTGATTCTCCACTAAATAAGCAAATTAGAAAAACCACAAAATAAATATATTTTGATTATGTTTTGTTTTTATACAAAACATCATTTGTTTTTATACAAAACCAGAAATTTTCGCGTATTTACCCAGTCCCTGTGATCTTTCCCCTGTGATCAGTTGTGGATCAGTTGTGGATCAGTTAGTAATTAAAACAATTAGCTTTGCATTATTGGCAATAAATGTTGTAATAATTGTAATAGGCACAAATGCAGTACTTATTTACACTAATTTACACAAACAGTCACCACTATGCAAGATATTCTTAAAACAAAAATATATACATTGATCCGTAAAATAACTTCTCCTCCCATAAGCGAAAAAAATGCATTACATACTAGACGCCGCCCTCCAGGGCGACGCCAATAAAATATAACAAACAGCATCTACAATCGTGTATTTTAAGATTGTATGAGTCAAGTCATGCAAAAATGGGTCTTATGACATATGCTCCTTGCCTAATTGCTCAATGGCATGCGACATAAGACCTAGTTTCGCAAGACGCGGGTAATAAAATATAAGTGCCTCGTGATTGAATTGACTGACTATTGATTTGCGATCTGTAACACTTAAACATTTGTTCGATAAATAGGGAATGCATTGTTAATTTATTATGCTATTGACATATATCGGATAAGAATGATATCGGCATAGGGAAGACGCGGCTTGCTCAATATTAATAAATATGGTTTTAAACAGAACTTAAAATAAAATCCTGGAAGCATTTATATATTTACAGTACTACATTATTTAAAAATGAAAATGTTTTATAACGTCTAAACGCATCGATTTGTATTGGACATTGCACACATGAAATATTGTAGATAAAGTCACGCATACTTACATTTTAGAACATATTTAATCAATAAATAAAAGTAGCAAGAAAGTGTTCCTTATCTTGAGATAAGGTTTTATTACACATAAATTTACGTCATGGAACCGCGAATACCACAACACTTTTGAAATGCAACTGTTATAAGCATGCATTCACGTGTTTCCTTTAGTGTTCAAATTTCCCGTTGCTTTAATTATAGCAAGAAATATGGAATACAATGAATTTCAGTCAAGCGGCAACGGTGAATAAATCAACAACTTCTTACTGATATATTCCGGCGTATCGGGTCCAATAAGTGTACTGTTATCGGCGACCAAAGCCAAAGTGGGCTGTGCATCTGCGGATTTATCTCGCTCTTTCTGCGAACCATTGTTTTTATAATGTCCGACAATCGCGCATAGGACCAAGACCACAATCACACCTAGGCCAAAGGCAATTACTAGTAACTCCCTACAGGTGACGTACTTGCAGTTGGCTTGTTGACACTGAAATGAATTATTGGAGCCTTGTTTTCTGGGCTAAATGCATGTGCGTAAAGAGTCGTTCCAGATAAGCAGGTGAATGCAACGGATGCTAATCAAGGACTACACTTTCCGCCTTAACTGGATTTTTGCGTTAAAAAAATCCTTCAAACGGAAACTACCAAGAATGCGGAAAGTGGTGTTCATGATCAGGGACGACATTGTCCGCCTACACTGGATATTGGGTTAGAAGAGACTTCATTTACACGAAAAATTCCGTTAAAGCGAAAATGTCGTCCTTAATTAGCCTATGCGAAAGGCACTGGTTAATACGGGAAGACATTTGATGCTCATACTTTAAGCCCCATTTTCCCAGAGCGAGGCTAATATACTTTAAACATATTTTATTTCCAAGTAATGACATTGTACAAATATATACATTGGTACATAGATACATAATGGAAAAAGGGTTAGACCTGAAGTTCTTCAACATTATCGGGGATCTTTCCCTTGCAATAGTTTTAACATGTTGTAATGGTGACATACTTACATAAAATATTGATCATATCATTTACACAGTATACAATTGAGAACATAAATCTCAATAATTATGAGCGAGGCTCATATAGTATACATCTGGCGGTCCAATCAAGACACAAACTATTTTCAAAACACGAAGTACTTAATGTTGCCAGATAATGGAATAGAGTGTTTCTTATGTAAGCCCGTGGTCACCGATACAATCGAGTTAAGACCAGTTAAATAGTTTTAAAGTTCAATGGCATTTGATCATCCCACGCGCTCAATGCTCCAATTAGTTACATGATTCGAAAGACACAGATGCCAAAGTAAATAATATCTTAATAATGTTATAAGAAATCATTAAATTACTCACGAATCGCCTCTTTTGCCTCCTTTGTTCTGGGATGCCTTGAGAGGCGGTGTTGTCCTGCAATGATACAAATTAAAAAAAATAAAGGTCAATTACAACCACCATTTAAGCAAGTATATATTCGAGGGTGCTTGCACGGGTGTAATGATTTTGTTTTCATAGGCGTATAACCACGTATACAGGCAAGTATGATTGGATATTCGTTCGTATATGCGTGCGCCAATGCTAGCGTACACATATAAACAAAGGGCGACTTCAGCTTCACCAGCCGGAGAAAAATCTTTGCTGGAGGGATATAGTGGCGTATGTGTGTGTATCTGCATGTGTACTATTATGTGTATGCAATGCTCATATTTGAGCGGGATCCATCTACACTTAAGACTTTGCTTGTGCACATGCGCGCCTGCACATACTCTTGCGGTGTTTGCATGTGACATTTTCCGTCGACATGTGCTTGTGGAAGTGCTTGCAAAATGTGTTTTCCCAAAAAATTTGAGAACATTCGGCATGTCACAAACTTCACGTTTGCTTCTTTACCTGACCGTTGTAACAAAGACGTCAAGTTATAAAGTACAATTTAGTACATGTATATAGAGTTTTGCTATTTCCCAAACAATTAGTGTAACTAATTGTAACAACAAAGTCGTCGTTGCAAATAAGACATGCATTTCATAAGTCACCACCATACATTGATATTTTAATTAACACCCAGAACATATTTGCAATTTCATATGAAAATCATTTAACACTATCATCTAAATACATGTACCTTATTTGAAAATGTAAAGATCAATCTAAATAAAAATGTAATCAACCAAATGATCCCATGAAAAAAGTTCTAATGAAAGCGCCCCTATATAAATAATAATTTAAAAAAATAACATAAACATTTGATACACAAAATGAAATACTCTCTTTTACGGGACTTTAAATATAATCGTTATCATTTTAATATATAAAATATCATATATAATTAGTGCATTAACTAGCATATGAACTGTGCCAATTTCATGAATTAATGTAAATCAATGAAGTTGGAGTAACATTACATGTAGTGAGACATTGTGCCAATTATTCGAGACCAACAATACAGATAAAACATTATATAAAGTGCATTTGCAGTTCCTCTATTCAACCAGAATTCGACAACTGTCATTGGTGTAACCCGAGGGGATACAACTTTAAAAATGATTAAACCGAAACTGGCTTTCCATTTATGTACTAATATATTCTTCTCACAATGTTGTTCTCGTTACACACACAGATGTTCCATAATATCAGATGCGTAGTACTTTTGTGCCTTTGGATTCTTAGATTTATGGCCAATTCCAAGAAAGTTGTTCCTGATGGCAAGTAAAAAAGTACAAACGCCCTTCAGCTTTTCTAACTGGAATAGACCAAAGAGCATCAAGTGCTTGTGAAAAGTACATAAGTGCTCCATGCTTGCTATTGAATTGCGTCAAACAAAAGAGAAAGTTTCAAAGTTTATTGTCTAATCCATGACATGTACAATAAAATACATAAAATAACACAATTTACAAACATGCATGGCCAATCTTATAGATTTGTAATAGACATTTTAAGTGTGTAATATTACGATTAAAACTATTGCCTTTTTTATAAGTAAATGCTTCATTGACATACATCATAAAAACCAGATTGCCCCTGTTAACCTTTTGTTAAACACCTGTACTAAAATATTGAAGACTGTTGATAACACACTGGTGATTGTAAAACAGGGCACTAATGCGCAAAGTGAAACATGATGTAAAAGAGTGACTACCAGCTAAGATCAGATCCTAATACGGACTGGTTAACAGTGGCCTTCTGTATTTTAATAAAACAGTTATTTCAGATGGTAAAATAATAGGAGACATTTATATAATAAACAACTAATTTCATTAAAAACTAAAGAACTATAGTTGAGCGTTACAGAAAATTTATCATCTTTAATCCTATATATTAGGTTCTATACACAAAGATAATAAATGTACTATCGTTGCTATTTACGAGCAGCAGGAATAATAAGTTGTTGTTCTGTCCACAATTCAGTCGCTCGACAAAGTGTGTATTTTGTCTGCGAGGAAGAAATTAAAAATGAGGCATCCAGTGAGTTATCCAGTTGCAGTCATGTGGATATGTGTTATTTTAAATTGGATCATTGGTAAAATGAACTTTAAATGTTATGCAATATCATATAAACCTGTCTCACCTGATACTGACTTTGATCTGTCAGCGCTCTTATTGAGTGGTTTTGTGAATGCTAATTGTACAAAAATACGCAGAAACATGTTACGTGAGTGTGCGTAAGCTTGAACGCGTTGACGTCCCTAATGTAATCAAATTACAACAAAGTATTGAGGGCAGTCTACTAGCATGTTGTTTTGGATAGTTCAATCAAAGAAAAAAAACCAATCAAACCAATATATCACGACGCTGATCAAATCCCTAAGTATACATTAAAATGACGAGCAAAATACGTTATTTACTTAGAAATATAAGTGAAATGTAAGTATCATATGCATTAGGGAAATTCTAAAGCGTATGCAATGCAAGCAACGCGTGCGCACAAATAGTGACTATAGCTCAATCAGAGAAAAAAACAAACCCCAATAAAACCGACCTATTGCGACGCTGATCAAATTTCTAAGTTATACATTATAATGACAAGCAGACTAATATAATTATTTAGAAATATAAGTGAAGTGATCATTATCATATGCATTAAGGAAATTCTTAAGCGAATGCAATGAAAGCTACGCGTGCGCTCAAATAGTGACTAGCCCTTCCGGCTTATAAGGTACGAAATAAATATGTAATTTCATGACCAATACATGCGGCCTTAATAATCAGATAAGTTTTGCTCGTTTATATAATGCGACCATGTTTACGTGCCTCAATATATTCACATTTGATGGCATATTGTAATACAGATAAATCAATGTCGCATGTTGATACAACACAATGAAAATATAATCTGATACCGTTGATATATTCTTTATTACATTTCTATCCGCGTCATGTCATTTAAACTCAAACGAAATAATCATAAATTACAGAAACAAAAAAGTGGTTTAAGTGATAGACGTTTACTCCAAAGATCAGTGGTTCGAGCCCGGTTGACGCTTACTTGTTTCTTTCTTTAATTCTAGTCTTACTTTTTCTGGAATTCGTTAGTTCCAATGTGTACATGTATCAATTTAAAATATTTAATGAAAAGCTTCAATACATGCCAAAATCTGAGATACTGTCGCTTTAATTTTGCCACCAATTAGTGACAATTGAAACTAACCACGTGCACAAGTAATCCGTACTTTTCAAAATTTTCAGATAATTGAAGAAATTCTTAGACGGACTTGTTCACGTTTTGATAAATTAACAAATTAAAAAAATGTTTCAGATCTGCAATTTTTTGTCTTAATTAGGTATTTTCAAGGAAATAGTAATACTGAACAGTTACCATGCCCTTAAATATCCATTGTATACATCTTTTGACGATTTTAAAATCTTAAAGTTATAAAGCGTTACAAACGCGAAACTTTTGAATAATTTAGAGAGTTCTGTTATGGCTGTATTTTGTAACATTACTATAATTGCTCATATAAAGAATAAAGTACTTCACCGATGATATCAGTGCGGATGGCTGAGTGGTTTCAGCGTTAGACTTTTACTGCAAGGGTCAGTGGTTCGAGCCAGGATCAATAAAATGGCATGTGTATATAAAACGGGGCAGGCGGGTGAACCCTTGTGTGAAAGCGATCAATGTTTATAATACAAAGTTGATTTGATTCGGGGAGGTCAAATATATGCACAGGCAACTCTGTGATGCCAATTTACGCACATGAATTAACCTTGTTTTCCCAGATCGAGGTAAAATTGCAATGCAACGTCTATTGCGATATAGCTCTGACAGCACCACAATTACCGCTGTTACATGTTGGGTTGAGTTGGATGTGTAGGATTACGTTGCTGCAGAATGACAACAATACATGCAGTGGAAACCGTCTTCAATTTCTTACCGGTTGATGGTGGTGTATTTCTATTAAGGCGTTGGTCGATAAATGATATACGAATACGGAGGCAAATCTTGAATATGACTACGATTGTGAATACGAAGATGAACAATTACTCAAGCGTTATTCACCCGTAAACTCCATTTGCAGGTATAATAGTTATGCATGATGTTAACAGTATTGAATTGCAGATTGTATGATTGCGGATGACGTTAAACAGTCCCGTTTACAGCTTAAAATATATTGTACGTATCCAGAACTTATAACATACACGACGCAAACACTAAAGTACATAAATATATCCCTCTTGACAGTCCATCCGCGCCTAGTACGCCAAGGGTTTTCTGACAAAACGTCCCGTAAAGGAAGAGGTTATAAAAATGTTACGCATGGAGTTTATACAAGTTTTTTTAACCCACATCGAGGCGGCTTATCAGTTTAGAACAAAACAATAAAAGATAACCCCTTCGTTGTTAAGCCATTTATGCCTAGCGTGTAGAAAAAAGGCCATGGCAAACAGCGTAGACCCAGATGAGACGCCGCATGATGCGTCGTCTCATCAGGGTCTGCGCTGTTTGCTTAAAGGAATTTCTGTAAGAAATATTCTAAATATATAGAAATAAATATACAGGACATCCCTAATTTTGGAAAATTTAAAAGGATGGGAGAGTACACTAGGCATAACTAGGTTAAGCATTGTACATTCTTTAAAATCCACGGTCGTATTCTATTTCTTATCTTATTCTTTTTCCGCGCTTGTTATACATACAGCAATTTTCGTGGTATCGGACAATAAATATTTTCTTCGTCTGAAATGAATCCAAAGAACAAATAACTTGAACGCGATACAAAGTGTTTGTTTTCACTAAAATCTCAAAATAGTGTAGGTAGGTCTGATAAACTTTTATTTTAGCTATTTTGACGATACGCATGTTCTTTATCCGTTTACATTACAAAAGCAAATATAATTTTATGAAGCAAAATGATCGGAAATTCTTAATTATATACCAAACATAGTAAACATTCGGAATGGCACAAATAATTTGGGTCGGTTGAGGTAGTGAAAACAAACTGTTTAACGCCAAATTATACTTATAATTATAAATTATGCTTATTGAACAGTTATTATGCTATTTCAAATGTTTGTTATTCGAGCCCATGGAACGGCATACTATATTGAAAAGTTATTTGAAGAACACTGTCTATTTGTTTAACAGAGCAAATTATACTTCTTTAAATCAACTGGGATACTGTAATCAGCAAGTGTCACATTAACAGAGTGGCGCCGGCGCGTTTCATGTTACGTGTTTCAAGGCCTATTTTCCGGTAAAGTGGGACATACACCATTCATCAAACCCGCTTAAGTTCTGCTGCACCCACATGTCACAATTTTATCCAAACACAGACAGAGTACATTCATTTATTCTGTCTGCATGTTCAAATATTTCAAACGCTATATGAACTAAAACTCTTATTGGGGACACAGCTCTTTGAATAAGGAACGAATTGGGGTATTGGAACATTTGAGTCTCGCTCTGGGAATAACGGGCTCAGTGCATGTGCGTAGAGTTGTCCCAGATAAGCATGTGAAGTCCGCACAGGCTAATCAGGGATGACACTTTCCGCTTTAATTATATTGTTCGTTTCAAGAAAGTCACTTCTTAGCAAAAATCTAGTTTGGGCGGAGATTGTCGTCCCTGATTAGCCTGTGCGGATTGCACAGGCTTATATTGGACGACACTTTACGCACATGCATTAAACCCCATTTTCACAGAGCACGGCTCATATTTACACAAAAATCTTTGTAAGAGCCTCGCTCTGGAAAAACGGGACTAAATGCGTGGACGAAAAGTGCCGCCCTATATTAGGCTTTGCAGGCAACACATTCTTATCAATGGCGACACTTTCCCCGTTGTATGGTACTTTCGCTTTGAGCAATTCTTTTTTTAGCGAAAATCTGGTTTAAGCGGCAAGTGTCCTCCCTGATAAGCCTGTGAAACGACAATTTACACACATGTATTAATGTTTTCCAGGTAAGCGGCTCAAATAGAGTATTAGATCTACATACCGGCAAATCATGTAACTGACGGAATGGTTCCTCTTGAGGCAAAAGTTCGAAGCCATTGTTCACAACATGTACGCATGTATGATCCATTAACACAAAGAAAGTTTCCGAATATATCCGTAGGTTACGGTTTTACTTGTCCGCCTAACACGTTTGTTCTCTCAAAGTTGCCCAGATCCGTTTATTCATCAACTTGACATAAAGCGTTTATTCAGTAGCTACTAACAATCACGCGAAACACTTGAACTTTGACAGACAATACTGAATACTGACAATACTTCAAGTCATCAAGTTATCACCAAAAAACGTGTAAATAGACTGAACGCTCTGAGCAACTTACTTCACATGAACATTTAACGCAGTAAAGAATAAAAAAAATCAATCACGTAAGTCGCTTGTTCATATCAACAGTTAATAATTAACCCTTGCCATTAACTCTTTAGTGTAACAGCAATTATTAGAGCAGGGGTGACCTTAGAGCAGAGCGTTGTAGCCATGAGTGAATAGGGCAGTTTGACAGCTACTGTTTATATACAGATGTTGTTCTTTGTGCTATTAATAGACATTTGGAAACCCGTACACGAGACAATCCCAGCTATAGCTGTTATTCAGACAATCCAGTTTGGGTTTTTCCGATAATTGAACACGCGCGGTAGGTACAAATAAAAGCTTTCGCGCATATTTTAAACGAGCGTGAATCAATAATTTCTTTTATCGTCGAATACTTAACACCACTTTTCTGCTCAAACGTTCGTTATAGTTTATAAAAATACCATGAATTTCTCATTATTCTAGATGAACTAATCTAGATCGTGTTTAATTTGTTAGAATACTTTGAAATACGAAATCTTATGCTGCATGTAAATGTAAACATATTCGGTCACGTTACTATGTTAGTGCATATACTGTGCGTAGGCCAGGGCATACAGTTTTAATGGAAGATTGTCAACGAAACTATTAAGACATTAACTCTATCGTATATATAATATACTATTCAAATATATTTAAAATCATACAGACAAATACCTTACAATCCTCAGTCCATTTGTAGTAGTAGAACTAATATATCGTTCCATATCAGTTGGATATTTATATGTCAATTGATATTGTTCTATTGTGATGTTTTTTTTTTAATCTTATCTGAAAAAAAAGAAAATTATTCGCTAAAGGCTTAGACATTAAGATTTGAAGGCACACCACTAACGAGCTTTACCATACATTACTTTTATTCGCTATATCGATAAAGCACGCCGAAAAAACAAGAACACGAATAATGTTTTCCAACAAAAATGTTCAATATGTCAAACCGTTTGTATAGGTTTCTTCATTACCATACATCTGAAAAAGTATGTTTTTCAAGTCTTTTTAGGATGTTAGCTACTGGAACCATTTGTTTAGGCTGCGGCACATCTGAACGGCGTATTTAGACTGTAGACTATTCCTCTATTTAACGTCCGACATACATGTACACAGTATTAGATTTGTTATGCGTAATTATTAATAATAATGATAACAACAAAATACTTGAATTTTGACATTCCCTAAAATAAACACTACTGTCGTTTAAATACTTATTATTCATTACTGGATGGAAGGCAAATCGGATATCGACGTTACTGGTCATTACTGTATTATTGACAATATTTGTACCTCCCGCACGCGCTCAGAAATCGGAAAAACCCACAGCGCGCGAGTTTCGAATTAAATCTATTTGCGGCTAGACAATATGCGTTAACTGCCTTTGATATTATATAATCGATCCAATGAGTGAAAACAATAGTTTGGCATTGCGAAGTTTTTTTAACTAGGATAGTTGTGCGGAAATCTAAAAAATACAGTATTTCAGAGTTTACCACCCGTTTTAAGTAAGTGAAAAAACATTTTCGGATTATTCATAGAATGAGCTCATATGTTGAATTTTCAATATTGCATTCCGGACATAACTCTGTGAAAATCTCCTTTTTCTTTTATACCTTATGATAAAATATGACATTTCTGCAGTGAAATAACAGCAGTGAAAACTAGAGCCTTGTCACAGATGTGACGAATACCCCCACATGCCGCATTGACACAGAATATTTTGCATGTTGTCTTCACAAAAAACAGCGGGCACCTTGCTCAATGTTTAAAACGCACTAAGCGACCCCGTGACCTAGTTTTTGACCCGGCATGGCTCATGTTCGAACTTGACCTACACATCATCTAGATACAACTTCTGACCAAGTGTGGTGAAGATCGGATGAAAACTACTTAAATTAGAGAGCTGACACCATGCTGGATGTTAAAAAACGCACCAAGTGACCCCGTGACCTAGTTTTTGGCCCGGCATAACCATATTCAAACTTGACCTTGACATCATCTAGATACAACTTCTGACCAAGTTTGGTGAAGATCGGATGAAAACAACTTAAATTAGAGAGCGGACACCTAATACCGACAGACAGACCGACAGACAAGTTCAATCCTATATACCCCCCCCCCCCTAAACTTCGTTTGTGGGGGTATAATACACTTATTGTTATTTTCACCGGTGAAAATAACAAATTTTCGGAACTTCTTTTTCTATTTTTAGATTATCATATCAAGATTTACCTAAAGATTTATTTATATATTTTTATGGTCACGAGATAATTTAAAACGATATTCCATCGAATCCAACAAATTTTATTTTTATTTTATGCTTTTTTTGACCGTTTATTTATATTGTAAAAGAGTTTAACCGGAGAATTTCACTGGTATAATGACGTCATTTTGTGTATTGAAATATATTGAGGCACGCCACGGGAGAAAAGGTAACTTTTCAGCGAAAGGGAAACAGCTGTTAATTATTTTCTTGTAAAAGGGCATAAAATAACCAGAAAATGTGTTCATGTTAGTGTAAGATCGTTTGTTATTTCACTCGTGATCATAGATAAATAATATTTTCACTCGTGGCGCACGATCTTACACTGACATGAACAAATATCCTCTATTCATCCTAAAATAAAATAGCACCCACACTACAACTACAAAGCATATATCCCATTCGTTACAGTTTATTTATAGTCATGACATATCCACGTGCGACAGCGCGTAACGTGTCATTGAACGTCATTTTTGGGAACCCCCTCTAGCTTTCACCACTTCAAACAGCTATCGAAGTAGCATATATCCATTTGAACGCAAAGCTCTGTATTCTTGTACTAGCTGAATAAACAAGAAAAAAACTAGCGTCAACAGGTATTGTTAATGAAATGTTCATACGATGCACAACAACAATACCAGAAACAAATCTACTCTCACATTTAAAAGAAAATAAATAAAATAGACGTAGCATCAAAAGAGTACCCAAGTAACTAAAGGTAAACATAAAACAATGTTGTGTTGTAATTTTTTTAAGGACATTTGTATGTCAAATTGTTAGTTAAATATGCGTTTGGTATATGAGCCACGCTCTTGGAAAACGAGGATAAATGCTTGTGCATAAAGAATCCTCCCAGATAAGCTTGTGCGGATTGCAAAGGGACGACACTTTCCGTTTTTATTAAAACGTTCAAAGAAAATCTCTTCTGCACAGGTTATACTTGGACGACACTTAACGCATATACATTATGCACTATTTTCGCAGAGAGCGGCTAATTTCTGAATAATTAAAATCCATGAGCATTAGCAATAGATAAATGACTGCTAAAATCAGCTTGTCTTTTTTCAAGCCGAACCAATGACCTATTTACAATACAAGACGTTGTTCTCTGTTATAAAAATAGCAATTACAACAGAAAATATTTAACCTTGCTCTCATTTATTAATGCCAGTCCTACGACCATGCGTTAATGAAAAACAATTTAAAACGAGAACATCAATACAAACGCGATATGCATGTAAACAGTGGCATATAAATAACAAACGCTGCGCATTTGAACACTCTGGATCAGCAGAAGATTTATTGCTTAAATCTTACGGAGGAGTCCGGAGATAGCCGATGTAACACGATTGCGCACGTGTAGTGGATCAAAGTGGGGCACGCAAACATGGGTACGAGTTTAATGATTAATTTTTTGGTTTGTTTTTATAGGTTTGTATAGTTGTTAGTTGAATTGTGAATACGTGATCGGTGAGCTATACTTTTGATTTTATTTTCTACTACAGCAATAACCAGATACACATGCGAAGTCTAGTTTATTTATATGAAATCACATTTATAAAAAAAATGACATATGCTTTGCACACAGTAAGAATTTGTACAAGAAGTCCCCATCACAAAAATAACATAAACACGTAAAATATATGACCTTGAACGTCAAAAGTGAAATATTTTAAATAAATATGGTTGCTTATGTTTTTAATACAGTTCTACTAAGCTATAAAGATATATACAAGGGTTTTCATATGCTTATTATATGTTTGTGATCCGTCACGTTCCAGCTCTGAAATGTAAATATTTTTTAATGTGTCGACACGACTCGACAGTAATTCATCTATGCAAATATATTCTTAATACCACTGGGAACCGAAATTTAATCTTTTTTTATGGTTTTGAAGAACTAGCAAAATAAGACCCCTGGCACAAGAAAATGTTTATTATTTCAGTTCGTTTAAAGATGATCCCCAATCGAATTCGGTCAAATTATAACTTTTTTTTAAGTTTTTCATCGAAACTATGGAAAATATGCGTAGCACTTACTTAGTGTTTGAATTTTGCAATGGTAGCGCGTTAGATACTGCCCCAAAGTTACTGGTTCGAATTCAGTAAAGTCAAACATTTTTAACCTGATTTTTTTGTTGTTTTTATAATTATTTACAAAATATGTACAAAATAAAAGATATTGGTTAAAACAGGAAAATTTGTGAAGAAATTCCTTTTAACTTTTCAATATCTATTGTGATTACAAACACATGCAGGTCATAAGGATACTTTGCAAACGGACAACCCTTCGAAAACAGAGAATAACAGAAACCACGCGCGATAGGTGAGTTCTTCAAAAAAAATTGTTTAATTGTTCTTTTCATTGCTATTCTTTTCGTCACAGTTCAATAAACATGCGTGTTTACTAATGCACGGGATATTTGTGAGTTTTGGCGGGTATAGCGTCAGTCGAGGTTCGCTTACTGGAGAGAACGCACGTTGTGGTTCATTATATTTGTACCAGTAATTATAATACTCATGTTAAGTTTTAGAATATTAGTATTATTTCAGGTTTAAATATACATTTTTCATATAGAATTATGCTGTTGTATTGGTGTGTTTATGACATTGTATTTTTTCGAGTCTACTAGTATGGGTGAGGCCCAACACTCGGCAACATGACATTTTGACAAACGGGCACAGGTTTCCAGAGCCTTTTCCTTAGACATTCGAAAAAGGTTTTTATCTCTGGTTTTTCCTGGGCGAGTCATGTTGCATTTTATACACATCATAGTTTAATAAATAAAGTGTATTTTGGAGTTTATGTAGATTTTATGCTTTGTTTGTGTGACAATAATACGTTTTACATAGTTAAGAATGATTTATTCTGTACCTGGGTTTTGAATTGGCAAGAACTATGATCTGTTAATGCACTTGTATACTTACATAAATCCTGTTGGTAAAACGGCTACAATAAAAGCGGACCGCCTTCTACATTGGGTGTTTGTTGTAATGTTTGTTGTCATTTGTTTGCTAGTAAGCAAAGAATTTATTTATTTTCGGGCGAACGAAGTGAGGGAGAAAATAATTGGGTTTTCATACACGAAACATTGTTTGGCCGATTAATTGTAGAGGGCATTTATAGAAATGACAAATCCACGTGCGGCAGCGCTTAACGCGAAGATGAAACGTCAGTATTGGGAGTCCATCTAGCTTTAATCCCCACTAAAAAGCTACCTAAGTATCATTGATTCAATTGCACGCAAAGCTCTGTCTCATTAACATTTATTAGCGGAATTAAAAAGAAATATTGCCGCTTATGCAAGTAGTGTTATTGAAATATCCGTAATATGCACAACTACAAGACCAGAAACAAATCTACTCTTACATCTTAAAACCAAAACAAAAAGACTTGTATCAAAAGAGTACTAATGTTACCAAAGCTAAACATAAAACAAGTTTGTGTTATTTTCACAAAGACATTTGTCAAATTGTTAGTTAGATATGTCTCTTGTCTATGAGCCACGCTCTTGGAAAAACGAGGATTAACATTGTGCGTAAAAAACCGTCCCATACTAGCCTGCGTGGATTGCACAAAGACGAAACTTTCCGCTTTTATGAAAAATTTCGTTTAAAGGAGGTTTCTTCTTTACGAAAATGTAATATTTGCGGGAAGTGTCCACCCTGATTAGCCTTGCGGACCGCACACGTTGCCTAAGAACGAAATTTTACGCACATTTGTAAAGCCCGTTCATCCCATGGCAAGGCTAAATTGAGCCGCGTTCTGAGAAAACTGGACATAATGCATGTGCGTAAAGAATCGTCCCAGATTAGCCTGTGCAGTCCGCTTATGCTAATCAGGGACGAGACTTCCCGCTCTTTTGCTATTTTTCGTTTAAATGAAGTCTCTTCTTAGCAAAAATCCAATTTAGGCGGAAAGTGTCGTCCCTGATTAGCCTGTTCGGACTGCACATACTAATCTGGGACGTCACTTTACGCACATGCATTATGCTCAGTTTTCTCAGAACGCGACTAATTATTCGTTGCTTATTCGAAGATTTGTGTCACTACAATCTTACATTTGGGTGCAGGAGAAGTTAACCATCGTAAGCGGGTTTGATTCATTGTGTGCGCCCCACATCAACTGAAATTATTCCTTGAAATACGTTACTAAAGGCGCGACATTCCAACTGTTAATGTTACTTACAGTACTTTATAATAAACAAAGTCTATGAAAAAGCGTAATTTGCATTCTTAAAATAACAATTACAATCCAGAACATTATCAATAGATTTGATACTAATGACCTATTTACAACACAACACAACGCATGACACACACATTATTTAAACGTGGGTCACCGCATTCCAAATGTCAATACAAATTAAAATGGTTTAAAAAGGTCGCCCTCCAAATACAAATGCAAAGTACGGAGGGTTTAAACCGGTCGAAGGCGTGCCGAACCTCGCTTATAATTAATTACCAACACACAGGTGTAAATACGCTAACCTTGTACTGCTTAAAATTAATATTGACATAATGAAGCCATAAAAGATAATAACACTTTAGTTGCATCCTTTTAAGTTCCATTACTCGTAGATCTGGGTATTTATAAAAAATGTCTATACAGCAGAATCATTATAGTGTTTAAAAAACATTCAAATACATATTTATTTTATAAAAAGTACGAAACCATAATATTGACTAAAGGTTATCAACTAAAACATATCGTATTTTTTTCAATAAGTGTACCTTATTAAGAAAATGTTGAAACATTACAAAACTGTTTAAATTCTTAATGTTTTTCGTATAAATGTACAAACAAGCATTTATTAAACATGATGAAAAAAAGCTTATTTCCCGCCTTAAATGAGTCAAAGATCAATACGGTAATGAAAAGAATAGTGGCCTACGTAAACAATGTACCCATTTCACGCTATTTTGGCAGGTCGTCATAAACAATGTACCCATTTCACGCCATTTTGTCAGGTCATCGTAAACAATGTACCCATTGGACGCCATTTTGGCAGGTCATCGTAAACAAAGTACCCATTGGACGCCATGTTGGCAGGTCATGGTCAACAATGTACCTATTAGTTGCCATGTTGACAAGTCGTCGTACACAATGTACCTATTGGAAGCCATGTTGACAGTTTCGTCGTAAACAATGTACCTATTGGAAGCCATGTTGACAGTTTCGTCGTAAACAATGTACCTGTTGGTAGCCATGTTGGCAGGTCGTCGTAAACAATGTTCCTATTGGTAGCCATGTTGACAGTTTCGTCGTAAACAATGTTCCTATTGGTAGCAATGTTCGCAGGTCATCGTAAATAATGTACCTATTGGTAGCCATGTTGGCAGGTCATCGTAAACAATGTACCCATTGGTAGCCATGTTGGCAGGTCATCGTACACAATGTACCTATCGGAAGCCATGTTGGCAGGTTGTCGTACTCAATGTACCTATTGGTAGCCATGTTGGCAGATTGTCGTACACAATGTACCTATTGGCAGCCATGTTGGCAGGTTGTCGTACACAATGTACCCATTGGACGCCATGTTTGCAGGTCGTCGTAAACAATGTTCCTATTGGTAGCCATGTTGACAGGTCGTCGTAAACAATGTACCTATTGGTAGCCATGTTGACAGGTCGTCGTAAACAATGTTCCTATTGGAAGCCATGTTGGCAGGTCGTCGTAAACAATGTACCTATTGAAAGCCATGTTGGCAGGTCGTCGTACACAATGTACCTATCGGAAGCCATGTTGGCAGGTCGTCGTAAACAATGTACCTATTGAAAGCCATGTTGGCAGGTCGTCGTACACAATGTACCTATCGGAAGCTATGTTGGCAGGTCGTCGTAAACAATGTACCTATTGAAAGTCATGTTGACAGGTCGTCGTACACAATGTACCTATCGGAAGCCATGTTGGCAGGTCGTCGTACACAATGTACCTATCGGAAGCCATGTTGGCAGGTCGTCGTAAACAATATACCGATTGAAAGCCATGTTGGCAGGTCGTGGTAAACAATGTACCTATCGGAAGCCATGTTTGCAGGTTGTCGTACACAATGTACCTATTGGTAGCCATGTTGGCAGGTCGTCGTAAACAATGTTCCTATTGGTAGCCATGTTAGCAGGTCATCGTACACAATGTACCTATCGGAAGCCATGTTGGCAGGTCGTCGTAAACAATGTACCTATTGGTAGCCATGTTGACAGTTTCGTCGTAAACAATGTACCTATTGGTAGCTATGTTGGCAGGTCGTCGTAAAGAATGTACCTATTGAAAGCCATGTTGGTATATCGTCGTAAACAGTGTATCCATTGGACGCCATGTTTGCAGGTTGTCGTAAACAAAGTTCCCATTTGACGCAATTTGGCAGGTCCATCTCTAAGCATGATAGGGAAGTTTTGAAGATTCGGCGAAAACTAAATGAGCAGAGCAGAAACCGCTAGTTTTGAATTGCTCTTTAGAGCCTTATGATTTATGACTCGTTATAACATATAATTATACTTTTAGTCAACACACTTTTGGAAAACAACAACAACAACGAAGTGAACGAAAACGCAAATTTCGCATTTTTATAAAAAAAAGAGTCGTAACTCCGATTGCTTGGTTATCGAACATGGTCTCGTTGGTATGCCATCAAACATTTCCAGAACGTTTTGTGAAAATTCGATGAAACCTTAACGCGTTAAAGAGCGAAAACAGCGATTTTTGCCTTTTTTTTGGCAGGCAAAAAGGGCATTTGATACGAAGGTTTATGATAAGAAATGGCTGGTTATCGTACTGGATTCAATTTGTGTCAGAAACATTTACAGACAGTTTGACGAAGTATCGATGAGGACTGAAAGAATAGAAAGGCGGAATCAATATTACGCCCGTCCAACCAGGCGCTCATCCGAAAATTGTGTAAACGAAATGTTATTTGACGGGGTTATTATATGTGGGTACTTTTCAGATAATTAACTACAACGAAATATTTCTTATATGCGGTCTATACAAATTCTCAATGTATGGACTTAATAAAAATTAAAGGTAACAGGTCTTATTTCGTGAAACGAAAAAAAAAACATGAAGCAGGTTTAAACTTGTCACAAAACACGATTACAAAAGCTTTTTATCCAAAAGTGATTGAATAATGTTAATGGAAAGTTTCATTTTGTTCAACCAACCATGAAAACAAAACGAGGAAAATGCAAATAAGAATACGTGTCAATCAATCAAAAGGAAGTTAAACACAAATACTCGTCGCAATCGATTTCAAAACATGTTTCTTAAAAGTCTGAAATATAAACGTTTACTATTTTTCTTCTTACCCTATTAATACTGCTGCTGCTGATGCTGTTACTGCTACCACTGCGTCTTCTTCTTGTACTACTTCTACTACTACTACTACTACTACTACTACTACTACTACTACTACTACTACTACTACTACTACTACTACTACTACTACTACTACTACTACTACTACTACTACTACTACTACTACTACTGTACTACTACCACTACTACAACTACTACTGCTATTACTACTACTACTACTATTACTACTACTACTACAACTTCTACTACTACTACTACTGCTACTACTATTACTACTACTACTACTACTACTACTACTACTACTACTACTACTACTACTACTACTACTACTACTACTACTACTACTACTACTTACTACTACTACTACCTACTACTACTACTCTAATACTATACTACTAACTATACTACTACTACTTACTTACTGACTACTACTACTACTACTACTACTACTACTAATAATAATAATACTGCTACTTCTACTACTACTACGGCTACTGTACGTGTAAGAAATTATAAACTTATGTGCGCGCAATTCATCTTAAGCACTTATTTAAATGACGTTTTCTTTCTAAGTAACGATCTTTTTTCTTGCATGGTTAACTATGTTTCTTCTTATCCCAAAATCCTGCTGCTGCTGCTACCACTGCGTCTATTTCTATTTCTACTTCTTCTTCTACTTTTACTTCTACTTCTACTTCTACTACTTCTACTACTACTTCTACTACTACAACTACTGCTACTGCTCCTACTTTTACTTCTACTACTACTACTACTACTACTACTACTACTACTACTACTACTACTACTACTACTACTACTACTACTACTACTACTACTACTACTCTACTACTACTACTACTACTACTACTACTTCTACTACTACTACTACTACTACTACTACTACTACTACTACTACTACTACTGCTACTACTACTATTATTACTTCTACTACTACTACTACTACTATTACTACTACTTCTACTACTACTACTTCTACCACCACCACAACCACTACCACTACCACTGCTACTACTAGGGGTACGGACATTAGCCCTCTTGGACATTAGCCCCTAGGACATGAGCTCCTAGGACATTAGCCCCTAGGGCATTAGCCCCTTCAAAAAAGTGCACACTCGGACATTAGCCCTCAAGTGTTTTAAAATGTTCATAACTTTTTTTGAAAGTAAGTATTTTTATTCTTTTTTTTGTTAAATTTCATATGTAAATACATACAATTACTAATATGTTGAAGTCTAATACATATATTTTTTCAATATATAGCTTGTACCACACACGTAAATTTTAGTGTTTTTTAACATTTCTTTTTTACTATTACTATTGGTGGTTTATAAATTAACAATGAAGTATGTCTTACTTTTGTTTCTTCCTTAAAATTGCATATTTAAAGTAAAACATGGTTTTATATAAATACACTAAGTGCTCTGTTTGTTACTAAGCATCTTATAATGTCATCTTGATATTTATATCATTTTCAACCTTTTAAATGCATTTCATTTAAAAAAAGATAAAATTAAATGCCTAAAGAATGAATTTAAAAATAGGTAGGGCTAACGTCCTAAGGGGCTTTTTTCCTAAGGGGCAAATGTCCTAGGGGCTAATGTCCTAAGGGGCTTTTGTCCTAGGGGCTATTGTCCTAGGGGCTAATGTCCGAGAGGGCTATTGTCCTACACTCCGGCTACTACTACTACTTCTACTACTACTTCCACTCTACTACTACTACTACTAATACTTCTACTACTAGTAACTACTACGACGACGACAACGGACGACGACGACGACGACGACGACGACGACGACGAACGGCGACGGCTACGACGACGACGACTACTACTACTACTACTACCTACTACTACTACTACTACTACTACTACTACTACTACTACTACCTACTACTACTACTACTACCTACTACCATTACTACTACCTAAACCACTACTTCTACTACTTCTACTACTATAGACTACTACAGTACTACTACTAATACTACTACTACTACTACTACTATACTACTACTACTATACTACTACTACTACGACTACTACTACTACTACTACTACTACTACTACTACTGCTACTACTACTACTACTTCTACTACTACTTCTACTACTACTACTACTACTACTACTACAACTACTACTACTACTACTTCTACTACTATTTCGACTACTACTACTACTACCACTACTACTACTTCTACTACTACTACTACTACGGCTACTATACGTGTAAAAAATTCTAAACTTACGTGCGAACAATTCATCTTATTCACTTATGCAAGTCTACCCGAAATAATAAATCCTTTGTTAACCTGTAAATTGTAAAATAAATGTGTTTTGTTTTTACTTAAACAAGCTATTTAAATGATTTTTCTTTCTTAGTATCCATCCGTTTTCCTGTGCGGTTTGATTGAAAGAAGATATTGACTGACATGCATTACTTTATAACATCAATTGAAGCAGGTTTGTATTGAGGCGTGTCTATGTTTTGGGGATTCCCCAATTTTGTACATTCCAATTGCTATTTATTGCACGAAGCTTCCCGAATGATGGTGGTGGTGATGATGATGCTGATGATGATGATAATGATTTATGATGATGATGATGATTATGATGCTGCTGCTGCTGATGATGATGATGATGATGGTGATGATGATGATGATAACACGAGATTTCGACGTGTGTGGACATTTGTTGCCGAAGCGCGACTTCACAATTGTTCCCACTCATTAGTTAATTCCTAAGAAATGATCTGTCCTACATAGCAAAAGCCGATGATTTAAACGAATTATTTAACCATGACAATACAGTGTACAAGAATTTAATAGTTGCGCTCTATTCGTCACTATGAACGAAATATCGTCACGCATCTTGCAGATGAACATATTCGTACATATTAAATGCATGTTGATGTATTTACTGTTCCATTTCAAGTTTAACCCATTTATGCCTAGTATATTACTCCATCCTCCTAAATTGGATCAATTTATTTCCAAAATTAGGGATTTCTAGTATACTTATTTCTATATTTAGAATATTTCTTACAGAAAATCCTTTAAGCAAACAGCGCATACCCTGATGATGCGGCGTCTCATCTGGGTCTACGCTGTTTGCCAAAGCCTTTTTTCTAGACGCTAGGCATAAATGGGTTAAGAAAGTTTCCAAGATATTTTTGTGGTTTAAACTTTAAAAGATGAATCAAATGTGTTTTTTTAATCCATATTAAAGGGCCGACATATATGTATCAAATTCTTGATGCTTTTTAAACCAAGTCATTATTTATAGTCTGCACAGGGATGCATACACTACCAATAAATAACCATGGTGATCAATTGTTATGAAATCTCGTTCAAATACTCAATTTCACGCAAAACAATTTATAAAGAAAATCGATGAACACAGTATAAAAACAAGCAAAGATAATTATTAATGTCAGCGTATTGAGATATTAATGTAACGAAATGTTATTTAGCAGTTTACATCTTATATAAATTGTGCTTCTGTTTAGAGCTATTCTTAATTGCATAAGCTTTAGAAAATTGTTTAATATAAAAAGTAAAGCAAGCTAAATAAATAACCCAGCTAAAGGCACGTGTGAATAACGATGATGCGGAATAATAGCGGATCCGTGCCTTGCGGGTAATCGTGAACGGTTAATGGGGGTGGGGTGGTTGGTAATACTGAATGATAGGTCCCTTGTTTATGTATTTAGTAGTCAATGTTCGTTTAAACAATTTGAACAATACCTTACTGCGTTTCATTTTATGGCTTTTCTGTCAACATATTAAGTTTGTAGTTAAATTTTTACATTCGATACATAAAATATCTTATAGGTAATACCACGATATCATTGTCTTTAGTTATCGCAGTTTTATATTCTTTGTCAATGATATCGAATGATGGGTTGTTTATTTATTCTCTTTTCGTGGTATCTTTTAGTAAGACTGGAAAGATGTTGGATAAATCGTCTCTGAAATAATGTTAAAAAGTGATGACTTATATGAACAAAAACAGTATTATGATCATTTAATGTGATTTCTATTAGTCAAACATCTTTGTAAAACGAGCACTCGTGTTTGCGTTTAATTGCAACTTAAAAAAATATAACTGCGATAATTCCAGTTGAAACAATTTATCGATTCTTTCAGATCGCGGAGCAAATAAAACACATTTATATTAAGCTGGGATGGGTTTTAACTTATTTGCAATTTTTATTTTATCGTTTATAGCATGTATGTATGTAAACGTATATGTGTGTCTGCTTCACCTGTGATTTGAAAGAAGCAATATATTTTGTTTGCAACCTTTTCTAATGCAAAGTTTCCTTTGTAATTCACAGTGCCATCTTTAATCAATTTGTATCTAATATCACGTAATCGATTAGCAATTGCAATAAGGATCCTGTACTGATAGAGACGTTCATCAGAGGTATACTGAGCGTGGAACGTAACACATTTGATCAACATGGCAAAGTTTGGGCATCATTATAACTTAAGTTGTCTAATATCAAAACACTTCTGGTTGATTTTGTTCTGTAAACTGTTTTGTTTGTTGTATAATTAACACAAGACACTTCAGCAAGGAAGGCAGCTTGACAATATAGCGACAATAATCAGTTATACCATGATTCATATTTCGTATTGCAAATATAGCGAAAATTGTATCATATTGCATGTACGATTCATATGTCTTAAATATAGGAATGGGTTATCTCAAAATCTTAAGCAAATTAATTACAAGTTAGGCTTGACTATTAACAAAATCGTCAACCTTGTAAAACAAGCTATTTGATACGATGGTTTTCAATAAAGATAAATAGATGAGATAAAAAAGCTCAAGGCGATAATAAACACTAAACAGGCTACGTGGGTGAGGAGGATTGTCAAGAGTTGCGCTGGCCGATATCACAAAAGACCCATTTTCAGATGACGAAGCTAATAATAAAATCCGCTCAGATAAAAAAAGGTTCGATATTTCTTTACAACATAATACAAAATATTGCAGTTTCGATTACAACATGCTATATATAAGAAAGGCACCAACAATTGCGTTTACTCAAATGTTTTCCTATATACCAGAACTTCGAATAGTGCATCATGCCTTATAAAAGAAAAGCACCAACAATTGCATTTACTCAAATGTATTCCTATATACCAGACCAACAATAGTTGTTAGCCGAAATATTAAAAATGTGTTTATTCAGTCAACAAATAAGGAAGATGTGCTGTAAAATATGACTACCCATGCAAACCACAGATGAGAATTGTCATCATATAATTCATTTTTATGTTATTATTATTATAATTATCATTACATGGTACATAAGAAACTCCAATATGTTTAATAGCAAGCAATATAATTTCAATTATTTATCTTATCTGTCAATGTCTAATGGCTTAACAGTCTGGTAACCTACATAGCTTTTTTGCACCAAAGTAATCCTTTTTGCTGGTTTGTATTGGTTTCGTGCATTGCTTATGTTTTGTGGAGATGCTTCAAAACAGATCATCCTTTGTACTTTGTGGCTTCGGATTCTGAGAATTTACACCAAACGGTTTCTTAATTTTCAAATCAGAAAGTTCCTTCTTATAAAACACCGAATAGCATCAAGTGGTTTCGGGAAAAGCCACGATTCAATTAAGTGAGTAAACACAAGTTGCTGCTTCGCAAATGAGGTGGTGGTATCCCAACAAAAAAGGAACTCGAGACAGTGTGTTTTTTTTTGTAAGTGAGAACACTTTATTCTGCGAGAGACAAAAGCAGTCAAAGCACTGATTGTGCCATGTTCATCAAGAATGTTGTGACATCAAGTTTTGTAAAAACTGAACATTGCAATACTATCTAATCTGGCCGCCTACTTTTTAACTGTAAACATAAAATTCACGGGATGTGGCTGTAAGACGTTTGATAAACTCGAAGAGATAATCTTCAATAACAAGCATATAAAAAAAAGCCGCGTGTGTGCATGCTAGACATGCGGTTACAAATTAACAATCGTGTACTAAACAAACCCCAGTGAAGTGTATAAATGCAAGCCGAGCAATATCAAACTCAATTTTGACAATGTGTTCAAGGTTACAATGAATGATATTTAAGTCCGGTGCTAAACGATCATTTAATAAATTATTCACGAATTACTAGTTCTAGTGCATCATTTAACGTTTTAAAGTGATCGTTATTTACATATCGAATAAAGTACATGGCGATTTTTTATTACAAAACAACATTATAGACGCTAAGGCATTGCAAAGTTTAAGGACGGTTTCTCACTCACTTACTATAGGTGCAGCAACCACCGCGCAGTGATTTGACTTTCAAATCCCTGCATTTATAACCAACCACGTGACGATAGCCGATTCAAGTGGAACACTAGTTTTCCCGTTTATATTTTTTCATTAAAAAATGTTATTCGTTATTATTTTATTATTAACCCAAACCTGAACACTATTTTTAAAATATAAAAGAAAATGATACTTTTCATGAAACGATACTTACAAAACGTTTTTTAGGATGGCTGATATTGTATGTTAGAGCATGGAACGTCGACTCTGAGTAGAGATTGTAGGTGCAGAGTAATAAGTCAGGCCGCGGAGATAACCTCCTGTTCTTTCAATGGCGCAAAAACATTTATCATGGCAAATATATTCAGTTTTTATCACAGAAAGTACTTTTTCAATAGTTTAAAGTGCATTAATCAAATGACATGGCAGTGTTTCATTGCCTTGATACAATTCAATAGTATTGACGCGTCGTTTATTGAATTCATCTGAATTTTATCTCAGCAGATATAAACATTGCATTGTATAGTGTATAGTGCAAATACCATGTGCAGTATATAGGTATAAATAATGAATACTGTTTGAACCAACAATTTATATTATCATATTGCATTCCTATGTAGTGCGTGTGTTTATCTCTGTAAATCAATCGTTAAACTCGTTGAAAATATGTTCATGATGTAATCCTAGAAAAAGCAGGTTCGAAGAAGCTTAAGCCCTTTCGTTTACAACAACAGACATGCTCATTTCTATTCGTCTCCATGTTAAGTCCAATTTTTAAAATGCGACACATACAGTAGCATTGACATACATACTGTGATATTGCTTGATGTTCGATTGCTTATTCTAATTTGCTTGGTCTTTAATAGATGGGAAATGATAAACCGAATACAAGATTTAAATGCCATTTGGACACAAATTCATACCACATACGTGTATACAAGAATGGTTTTCAGATGCCGATTGTATACATCTGGAAAGCTCTTGCGGATAAGTTTTGGTTATCTTCAATTTTAGGATAGCTTTGTTTTTGTTAGCGATTGTTTAAACAAGACTGTTTTGGACATGCTTTCTTATACAAGTGACAAAGGACAAATAATTTAGCACCAAATGTAAAAAAGACTAGAACAAAGACAAATAAAGTAAAACAATAAAATAAGTATAAACAAAACCAACACACAATCGTTTATTTATGGGTATTGTTCATACTATATCGTCTTTTAACGTTTTTTTACAAAAAAATAATTCTTCCCTCCAATGTCTGTTTTCAGGCTATTTATAGTGTGAAATCTTGATTCTCGGACAGCCAATCAGAATCCGCGGCTCATGAATAACCACTAATATCAAGATGGCGGATTGACACAATCAACATAATCGATTATTTTGATGTTTACAGGCAATAAACATTTGAAAAAGCCTGTCTTGAATATTTTGCCACGTATCTGGTCTCCATTAGAAAGACGTATAGTTATGAATACGAGCAAGTCACATTGCGTAGCATCATGGGAAGAATTGAGCGAAAGCGTCAAAAAGCCAAGATCCCATACTCGACCTTTCACAGCAGCAATGCATCACTTTCCCTCACACGAGACTGACTGAACGCAAAGCAGAAACACTAAAAAATCAAGAAAAAGACAAATATTATCACTGTTTTTAAATAAATATGGTATGGAATTAAAAAATATTCAACCCAATTGTAATACAATATTTCATAAAATTTATCGATGTTTATTATTATTAATTGCATTTTGAACGTTTTCTATTACTATTGTTGTTATAAACAAAAACAAAAAACACTTTCTGATAAAAAAGTTACAATCGGTATCGCACCCACAATGTTGGCCGAATAAGTTTTTCAATCATAGCACCCGATAAGGCTGCATGAGCTCTACTTTTGTTTCCTAAAAACATTAACAGACAAGTATTGTTATTGCCTGCACATGCCACACTGAATTGAGAGTTATGATCTAATATTCTTGAGGCGAATAAAACTTGCAAATATGTCAAAAACTGTGGCAATCGGGGCCGGTTTTGTGACGGATTCTTTTTCCTATAAAACATTTATTTAAAGATTTAAGAAATTTAAACATTGCATCCACTGAATAATGAAATTCACACAACCCAAAAACGTTCAGATCATCGTTAATTATAGCGACAGTTCAAAACCAACGACGAAAACAAGTTCATACCTGTTGGCAACATATTCAACAGCAACTTGCGAGTCATCGCCATCTGTGTCATGCACAAATTCAATCATTCAGGAACAACATATTCTCTCCTCTTTGGTCAACACTGTCTTCCAAACTAAAAATTATCTCCCCACATTCCATGCAGTTTCCCATTCAACATATCCTGGCAAAATATATCCAATAAATGTCTTTTTTTTTTAAACTTTTTTCAATGTACAAATATTTACACACAACCACCTTTAGGCAAAAACGCAGTAAATCCGAATTTGCAATAAAAACTTCACTCCATTCTTTAGACTTTTCAAGTGAAAACACACTGAGAAGGCGTCAGCTTCTGGCCTTGACATATTACAAACGCTGCTAATGTTTGGACTTTAAATATATAATACATGCATTTATTTTGCGAAATATTGTAATTTTTTTTCAGAATTAAGCAAAGAGACTTTACAGCATTGTAAAGTTCCATCACATGGCGCAACTTGCGTTTTGAGGAACATTTAAATTTTAGAACGATTCATACGCGCTTACAAATTTTATACATCGCAATCTCAGTAAGATTTTGGTTTTGCAATAAATCGTCTGCTGATTCAGAGTGACCGTCAAAGGAATGCAGCAGCCTCCGGTCGTAGCGATTATATTTTATTATATTCTTTATTATTATTTCTTGAAAAATGGGCGAGGGATGTGAGTGGTATGGTTAACAGAATTACAGGTAACTGCCTGATCTTTGTGTTATATAAATAGCTCGGCATGAAGCCTCGCTGTAATTATATTTTAAGCCTTGTCTGATATATTACAAAACGATCAGGTAGTAATCTGTTATTCGCTTTTTATCATGACAAATGTAACATCTGTCGTTATCCCATTCCGCTTAGAATGGTGGCTGTGACATAATTTTTGGATACGTAAGTTGAATTTGTATTTATAGGTGTATTGATAATATAATTGAGGTAATGTTTATTGAGATGAAGATGAAGATTGAATTTTTTATATCAATTCGTTAGTACTGGAATTCTTTATGAAATGATTTGCCGATCGTATGCGATTTAAGTAAATCTTTATATGAAAAAGCAAATTGTTATTTTCGGTCCTTAAACTGTCTCGGCTAGTAATTTATTGTACTTTGTTTTCCTATCTTATAACGACCTCGTCTCACTAATCTGCCTTCGGTTGATCCAAATTACTGTATTCAGCGGTGTAACGTTACAAATCTGAAGCTTTTTTTAATTTTGTGTTTGTTCACATACTCATATTTTTTTAATGTCAGGCATAAACTTATTAGAGTTCATTATATAATAGTAGTACTACTTATTAACAAGTTTCAATTAAAGGATTTTGATAAGCTTGATTTACTGCTCATACATGTATTAAATTAGCCTAACATATTAATTAAATCAATTTTTTAAGCGGCTAATCATACCAATCAATCAAAAGAATTGTGAAATGTTTATATAAACTTGGCACCTAGAAGTGTTGTCAAACACTGCCAAGGGAAAACTAGACACGCAAATCAAAATGTTGAAAGTGTTTAAACATCGTTACTTACAATATACTCACGGAAAAAAAATGTAACGCATTTTAAGTAACCGTCGTTTTCGTGAAGTAGACGAGTTAATATTAAGTAGGGAGTTGATTGATTGGGGAAAATCAAATTATGGCAGTTCTATATTTTGGTTAGTTTTTTCTTCGAGTCAAAACGGACACCTAATATGTTTAATTCATTAAAAATATTGACACTTAAAATGTAATTAATATTACCCAACATGCATGTTATAATTCTAGAGAAGGTTAACGTCTACACATCTTATTCTCTTCTATTGCATTATCTGAAGCAAGAATCCATGGAAACATTCTGCTCAAACTGTATACTGACTTAAAATGTAGACCAATCATGTTTTCATCTTTCTTAGATTAGATTCACTACCTTGGAAAGGATTCCGATGTATACTGCAAGAGGAAAAGTAACATATGTGACGTTGTTATTATTTTAATACATAAACTAGTTATAGCAGAAAACAAGATTTCCCAATGTTTGACACCTTTATTTGGCGTGACACTCGGTAAAAAATAACTTAAAAATAACACGTAAACCGATAAGACGCTTTCATTAAAAAAAATTCAACTCAATAGAGGTCACGGACTTTCTTCAACATTTCATAATAAAACGCTTAGTATTTAAGTGATACGAGTAATTTACAATCAGAATCAACAATCTATCTCGAGATATTTAAGGCTAAAACAGAGGTTACGCAAAGATTATTTAGAAATTGTTTAATACATGCATACTTTTTACCGACCCTTTATGCCTAGTTTACTCAAATAAGATCTTTTTGGGTAATAACCTTTGTTTGAACATGTTGTAATATGTGACAACGAATGTAAGTTGTTTTTCTTACGTGATCAATGGTTATCATTACATTATATCCAAACATGTGTAATCATATTCAGAACAATAAAACATTTTTAAATAATTTTTAAACAGAATCGCCATATGAAGCTTCCAGTATAGATAATAAGACATAGAAAACTTCAGAAATGGTTTATGATGCACTTACGAGGTAATTAAATACTTGTCTTGTTTTAAAAATGCATAACTGTTTCTTTAAAGGTAAGTAGGAACACTGCATATTTAATAGATTGAACTGCTTGAGAATATGAATTTCCATAGTCGAAGCACCATAGCAACTAATTGTTCGTTTACCCAACTATGTTCGCAATGTCCGTTATATTAACGGATTATATAACAGTCGATATATGTTTCCTTGTGTTAAGCTAAAGGGTTTCTTTCGCATGTAAATCATTTAAATATTGTCATTAGCATGCATGATATGTTTCAGATTTGATAAACAGTCTGGTTAATATAAATATTTATCACACATCAAATAAAAAAATATAAACAAGTAAAACTAGACCGACTTGGGTTTTAAATAATATAAATGTATCTATAGAAATCGTTGTACCTGAACTGCATAACATACTGCTAAAAGTGTGGAGGAAATTTAAATGTGGACATTTTTTTCATGATCCCAAAGTGATTTATATTGCCAAAACCAATAAACTTATATAATAAATGGTTCAGACTTATCCGATAAAATACTTATTTTCTCTTTCGTTATTGTCTTGGGAAAAATCAAATGGCACGATTTGTATAGACATTTACTAAGCACTGCGCTTAAGTTACTGGTTTCGAGCCTAGCTCATTCATGTTCCTGTCGCTATTACACACCACATTATAAAAGTCCTTTAAATTTGCTATTAAGCATTTATGACCACACACATTTATAAAAAGTTCCCAAAGCAAAGATTATGTGGCAATGGTTCAATCGAAGCATATCTCATTAAACCCCCTGTTCACAGAGCACGGTCCATATGTTAATGTTGAAAGACAAATATAACCTTTAATTAGATGCACCATACGAATGGTTCCAGTAAAGAAAAAGAAAAAATCAACGTTAAATTATGGTCAAACATGCACTAACGGGGTAGTATCGTTTTCAAATAACATAGCTTTATAAGTTAAAGTTAAGTAGGGAAATGGGATATTAAATGGACTCAAATGTTTCCAAATAAGAACTTTCATATTTTAAGACCCTATATATATTTTTAAATCCCACTATATTTTGAAAGTCCGACATAATCAAGAAGCCTATGGAGTATATAACGGTTAGTTTCATTTCTTTAAGGAAAGTAATCCATTTAAATATCTTCCACAGTGTACACGTTGTTAGCCAGACTCAATAAACAGTCTTGTTAATATTTGTTAAACAGAAAAACAAAAAAGTCATTATAACAAAATAAAACTAGACCAATGTAGTTGTTAATAACATGTAATTCAGGTTATCGTTATAGCTTTGCACTCGAAATCAATTAAAGTATAGATTGTCTTGCTTGGACTTGTAGTTATCTAGTTTATACATTATATTATATTTATTTGACATTCTGTATACTTTAAATAAGCTCAATTGTTTTATGGACAACGGAATTAAAGAAAGACAAAACGTACCTCTATGTTGACTGTTTCTACTGAACAGTCGTATGAATTTGATCGGCGGTAAGCATACGAAGACTCCATTTTGAAGAACCAATAAATGCCTTACTTATTCACAATGAAACAATGCGTTCATATAAACACACTTTGAATATCAATAGTAGTATGCACATGTGCATATTATCTATGGGAAGAGCACGTATTGTTTCATCTGTAATGAAGCAGGTATCCTTTTTGATTTTTCCATTTTTCTTAAGAGTTCCAGCTAGTGCATAATAGACAGATTTCTATGCTGCTAATGGCAATGTGAAATGTACCAGAATTACTCTATCTAATACGCATGTGTTCTTGTTTAATTAGATGGGCGCTTTAGCGCCCGTCTAAAGTGCTTAGTGTGAAATTCAGGTCGATACGACTAGGTATGATTAACCCAATACCCGATTGCGTATCCGCGCAAGAAAGAGTTGTATAATTTATGCAAGAGGTTTGAGTTCTCCAATTATGTGTATTCACAAATGGCAACATTATATTAATATCGTGTTACATTCAATATTTTCGAACGGTGTTTTATAGAAAAGAATCAATAAACAATGATCGTATTGTACGTGTCGCGTAGGAGATTGTTTATGAATGATTAAAATAGTCCACTTTCTGCTGCGTGTGCGTGACGTAGTATTTTCGCTCAGCTCATTCATAAATCTGAGGCTGGCGATAAACAAAGGGGAGTCCGTGTGAGAATAACGCAGTAGTATAAGGTTACGCTTGTTTATATTCACAGGTCTCAATTAATAATACGTTGACCACGAGTTCAACAATTATTACAGGGATACGATAGACAACATAAAAAAATGTTTCATTATCGCTGAAACTGTTAAAAAAACATTTAAATACAATAATATTCTCTAAAAAATGTAGTCTTGCTGTTTTGAAATAAGGTTTGGAATTTTGTTTTCTAAATAACTTAATTCAAAACAAAAGTTTAATTATAGTGTTTTTGACTTGTTAGTCGCATATTTACCGCATTATAATGTGTGTTATAATAGGCAAACCATACATTAGTAAAATTCAATCTGCCTTCGCACATATAAGGAATGGGTCAATTAGGTGCTGCGTTTCCTTTGCTTACTTCAGTTAGAGGTCAATTATTTAAGTAATAGCAATCACAAGGCTCCGACTTCAAAGGAATTGCGGAGCTTTCTTACATAATAAAAGTCGTAGTCGCATGGTATTTGCGTTTTGCGTCCTATTTGGTCACGTGGTTCTTTTTCCCGGTAGTTTTGGCATTCATGATATATGAGGCTATTAATAGATGCGTCTGTCGATAAACAAAGGAAAGTTTACGGGTTATAACAACGCAATAGGTTACGCTCTCGCATACAACTCAATGACGTAGTACAGGTCGTAAAATGAGAGATTCGGGAAAAAGTTGACGCTTATTTATATCAAAGACCCATATTATCTATAGGTCTTTGTTTATATTCTGAATGTATAAAACGTTGAACATAAGTTCAACAATAACTTCAGCGATACGATAGACAAAAAAAAGTTTCATAATTGCTAAACCCGAATATAACAATTTATAATAATAATACGAATGCAATAGCAAAAGGTTAGTAGAAGGTTAAGCTTGTTTATATTCACAGTTCTCAATACATAGACAGTTGGATATGAGTTCATGAATAACTACAGGCATACTATAGGCAACCTCGAAAATGCTTTTTAATCGCTAAAACCGAAAACAACCTAATATATTATATTAAATATATTTATAACAATAAATGTCTTTTAAAAATGTAGTCGGCGTATACGCTGACTTTGAAATAAAGTTAGCAATTTACTTTTCTAAATAATTAAATACAATTAAACAAAAGTTTAACTATTGTGTTGTGTTTTTCACTTGTAAGCTGCATATTCACCGCATGAAATGTATGTTAGCATTGTCAAACCACACATTAGTGTGAGTAAAATAAAAAATATACTACGGGAGAGCACTTCATATGTGTCCTCATATGCCTTGTTATGAGTATCTTTCTTCACTATCGAAATATATCGTATGTTTATATTTGATTTAAACGCAGTTTTCTTTCGACACATTTAAATCACACGTCAATAGCGCCGTCATGCGAAAATGGGTCTTATGCGTTTCGGCAAGCGTTTGTTAAACCCAACATGTGCTTTTGCGCAGTCAGGCCATAGGCGACGCTGTTCGCTTTAAAATCACTCAATATGTTATGTTTCTCCTTACCAGAAGGAGTGATAGCTGAGTGGGCTATTTATATGATGGGCGCATATGGAATAAGACCCATTTTCACATGACGAGGGTCATTACAAATCTCATTGCGAATTGAAAATGCCACATTTAAGAACAATCCTTTTTGATACAAAATTGAATTGAAAATAGCAAACTTGTTAATAATGGCAGCCTATCCACACATTAAGGAATGATTTCCAGACGTGCTGACCAAGTACGGCAAACATTGTGGTATGATACTTAAACGATTTTCTCTTATCGTGACACTATACTATTTCGCTAATGATTGTTTTCTCATCTTGTAGGCGAAAGTGAAATTCTGCGAGATGGATTGTAACGCGTAATTGTAACAGGGCCACAATTTGTGTCGTTTGAGCATACAGAGAGTAGTCCGGAATTCCTTACACTGAACATTGCTACATCCTTTGAATTGAGCTCATACGCAGTGATGTTGCAAAAATTCAGAGGTTGTATCTCGAATCAGCTTATTAAATATTCGAAAATATTCATGCGTGTCTGTTGGCGTTATGTAAAAGTCACTAAGATGAAAACTGAAACAGCTGCGCCTAAAAGCGCATGAGTGCTCTATACCTATGTTTATGTTAGCGTTGTTGACACCGTGTGAACTGCTCGGGTAATAAGTAAAGCATAAACAGCAATGTTTATATACTTTTATTCCTCCATATACAAGATACGAAGATTGTTGTATATTTTGAATTTGTATATGGTGTCAAAAATAAAAAGTTTTGTACACGAAATTTTCATTATGAATTTATATTTTTGGTGAGATAGTCATTTGATATTAGAAAAAAATATTCCTTTAATATGATGGTGACTGCAAATTTTCTTTATATTAAGTTATCATTACCATTTTCATCATACTTTCTATACTTTCAGAACTTCCAAAAAGCATGTTGTTTTTATTTTGTCTTAGTTATTTCTATTAAATAATAAGGATGATAAAAAATGCACACAAAACTCGACCCGTGCGCTATGACACACACTTTATAAAGTTGAATGGCGTGTGTTCATTTCAAACTTGCGATTGATTTTCAAAAATGAATTGCGTGTTAAATTATGCAATAGCGAACATCTTCAGTGCCTTCAGCGCTTTGATTTTTTTACCGCATTCATGTAAACGGCTAGCATTAGGCAACGTGGCATTTTGTTCCAGATTTCAGACGTATTCAAGGATTTATTCTTATACCTTAAGATATCGACACTATCTGCAAAAACTGTTTTCATAAACTAAAGATTTTTGCAAATGTATTTCAATAATTAGAGATATTTGCAAAAATAATGTTCTTAACGGTGTGTTTTCATTGTCAAGCCCGTGTGAAAGCCCCTGAAAACCCCTTTGATTCTGCACCCTGTTAGTGTCCCAAATGAATAACATTGATTTTGGTTATTTTTTATTCTATTTACAGATATCTGTATTTTCATGCGCGGACTAGGGACGAAACTTTTGCGATTTAGTTTTTGTTGTTCATTTTGCAAAATCTTTATTGGACAACTACAATCCTTAGCTTCTTCATTGTATGATGTTGCACATAGTAACCTTCGTGCAAATCGCAATCGGGGAAAAGCCTTCATCGCAAATCAGCTGATAACAATTATCGGGTTTAAAGTGATACTCATGGGTATCGTGCATATCGTCTGCAACAAAGAAGCGAAAATTGCATTTGTCCCAAACACCATGGTATTTTGGAACAAACTGCTTTATCAGTGTCCGAAATGTGGGGGCACATTATTGTATCTTACCAATATATAAATGTAAATTTTAACAGCTATATATATAACTATAATGCAAACAAGAGCGGTAGAGCGGTGTTGTTAATAAATGTAAAACAGGTGCGTGTTTATAACATTTTATTGCTGTTAAATCTACAGACAACCTTTGCATAAACCACCCGATCACTTAATTGTTAGTCATCTGGTAACATGATCATGTATTTATCACGATTATTCAAACAATCAAATGTTAAATAGCATTATAAAACACACTAAAGTTCGGTATTTTATAGTTTCGCTTTCGGTTTCTATCAGTGAAGACGACATGCTATGCCGAATGTTTATACGAATATTTAAAAATATTAAAGGAAGTAAACATATAGAAACGATCTCACAGATCACGATGTATGTAAACACTTGCCGTTCTTTAATACGACCCCATGTAAATTTACATCTCAGTTGGAAGAGATATTGATTTGGTTTATAAAATATAAGCTTATCTTATTGCAATTTTTCATAATGCTATGGGCTAAGGTCGAACTATCCAGCCAAATATCTCTTAGGAACAACAACAAGCTCTCGAGAGTTAATAACATGATAAAATCGATATACGAGCACGTTTAATACGATTACAGTGAAGAATACAGTAAATAATCAATTAACGAAGAAGCAACTTGTCAATTAACGAGGCAGCAACTCGTCATGTAAACTTTTTGTAAACGATGAACGATTCTAGAAAAAGAGAACGTAAACCAACACAAAATAGCGAAAAAAATATTTAAACAAATGTTTTAAAGCTATACAGAACCATAACCGCGGTATAAGTAAACTGTTCGAATGTTGCCCAAGACATTCTTGCCATTTGATGTCACATTATGCCACTTAGATATCACGGACATGCCATCATGTATGCATCGAGTCCTAGGACGGAAACATCTCCAAGTGCTTGGACAGTGTCAAATAAATTTAGTGATGCAACGTTCACCGTCGTACGTAAACAAAACATCACATATTTCATTTTCAAGATTTGGAATATTTAAGTAAAGGAAAGACTCAAACCTTGTAATGCTATACGTATCTTTTTTATACACTCACATTCCAACTAGTTACTGATTCTAAGCTTGCTAATATTTTCTCCGTAAATAAACTATACATTCAACAGTAAATGTTGAAGATGGAACCAAAGTATTGGCAGTTGTTCTGGAAATTTTATTTTTTGTTACAAAACTTGAATTTTTATACAAACTATGGGTACTGTTATGGGTAGTCCTATGGCACCGTCTTATGCATCACGTTTTATGAGACAATTTGAGGAAGATTTTGTTACCAATTCTTAAACCATATATTTGTCTTAGATCGTAGGAGTACATTTTTATAATTTAGAATTTCTTTTTAGATGATATAAACACTCCGATTGATTCTTTAAGTAATGTTTATTCCTCAATACAATTTTCCCACAGTTTATCACAACAGTAAGTATATCTCCTTGATGTATATATAGCTTTTAGTTTATACCGTAAACCAATTGCAATGTTGATTATAACCTAAAATTTAACATATTCGGTGAAAGATGTATTTTCAGAAACCACTCCGTGTTAAGCATTGTTTAGAAAAGCTATTAATATGTCACAACTATGGATCGTATAACGTTTTATATAACAAAACACAAATTTCATCAATTCACATTTGTGAAGCAGTATACAAAGGAGATATTGAACAAGGAGTGTTGTAATATTCCATTTATTGTGAACATTTGCGCAGCAGTATACAAAGGTATTATACATTTATATTGTAGAAGGAGTGTTGTTATATTCCATTTATTGGGTAACCTCTTACGATTAACAGGTCCTTTTTGTTTCATATCATTATGGCAAACTATTCGTTTCTCATTTATTCGTTATCTATTAATATTTTATAAGAAAACAAAATCTGCAAAAATGAACATTAACGAAACAGTTTACGAAGGAGATGCACACTACCTGTCTGTATACCAATCATGCAATTCATTTATCCCAGGTACAGTAATTTAGTGAATTTACCAGTTTCTAAACTAAGACTGCATTTTCACACATCAAATTCTTTCACATACGTGAGACAAACTATAATTAAATTTATCGTATTGTAAATTTGTTTTTCAAAACGTCAACCACACCTTTAACAGAACAGAATATAGTAATACATATAAATGCATTTCTGAATACGTTATGAAATTCCCCGCAGTTTAACAAGTGCCGTAAGTTGATCATTATTGAGTAAAATTGCTTACAAAACACCCTGTTCTTCCCTTGACCGTGCATAATTACTAAAATAAATAGGGAATATTATATGCTTTTGTTGCTCCGCTTGGTTGTATCGCTCCAACTGATTGCGTGATGTGTCAGCAGCGTGAGTGGAATTCGATGACAAACCATGAATGTGTGCGAAACGACTCACCAGAAAACTAAATTATCTTTATTATTATTTAGTTTGTAAATTCTAACGCTTAAATCAAATCGAAAATATTCTGGAATGCTACGATTTTATTTTGTTCATCCACACAAAAGAAAATAATACATAACACGCATCATCGAAATGACGAGCATAAAAAACTTGTGTTTCTAAAATTATACCCTGGGATGTCTCCAAATGCATTCGGCACATTACATGTTATTTACGATAAATATCGCAACAAGTAAAATCTCTTTTCCAGCTCTTTGCGTATGAAAACTGATTTCAAAGTGTGAAAGAACCGATTCCATTTCTGGTGTTGTTTATAGTGGATATCCCAGTATTTGAGCAAGACTATTTATACTTCTATTATGCACTGATATGTATACGATTAAGACATTTCTTTAAAAAAAAAACATATCGCGCGACCTAGCAGCTGACTTCGACTAAATGTCACAATTTATTTTGAAGGAGTCCCAGTTTTAAGATCGATAGCAACAGGATTGTTTCGGTTTTGCTTTGGACAGGTTTCATAATAGTCTAGTAGGAACGGAGGTCCACCATGCATGAATGGAAGGTTTTTTTCAAATATGCTGATGATGTTCTACATTGCCTCGGGTGAAAGAAAATTTTTGTTCCCAAGAAAAAAAGTGTTCCCATGGGGTCTAAATCCAAGATGGCCGCCAAGATGGCCGACCAAAAACCTTGAAAATTCCGTTATTTTGCTAATGACACTAACAACATTTATTTTCTTAGATTTTGGTAGGCATTTTAATTTAAGCAATTAATAACATATTATTCTTATTAAACAAATACATTTTTTGGTGAAATATTATACATTTTATGAAAATTATGACTATATATATGAAAAAAAGGTGCAAAAAATCATGTTTTTTTGGCTTATGACATGTTTCAATTTGTACCTGAAAAGCAGTTTAAGTACAATTATCATCCTAACTAAATTTATGTTCACGTATGGGACTAAGGAATATAATAATATAACAATATATGTGAATATTATCAATAATTATGATAAATAAGACAATAAAAGTGGGTGGGGTAAATTACAAATTTTAAGAAACATGCATGTTGATATATTTATTGATATACTAGCCCTTTTAACTTGTTATGTTTATGTATGAAGATTGTTTTTTATACTTACAAGTAGATTCTAGTTGTTTTTAGATATAAAATACATTTCACTTACTGATTGTAGTGTATTTACCGTAAATATATGAAAAAATATAATTTATAAACAAACGGCATTCAAATGTCTCACATTGAGCAAGTAGCACATTTGTTGCAAATTAACACTTAAATTGTCCAATAAAAATCATATTTGTTCCAAAACAAACTGTCATGTTTTATACAATACTGCTGAGAATGTGATGATTTTGTGAATTTTCTTTTTATGAATGTAGTTGAATGGGTGAAGGTGATATTATAAATATTTAAAGGATATATCTTCATCCTAGAAGTTGTTTTATAGAACTTTCATCCGGTGATTAAAATATGATACAGCGTGATTGTTATGATCCTAAATTTGCTTTATAACTTATTTGTTTCAGTATATAATAATTAAACTGTTAAAAGGGAATTAATTAGGTACATAGTTTGAATATGTATAGTTTTAGCTTCGCACAAGGGAGATAATTACGTTGACTTATCGCGGGCTTAGCGCAAAACGGTCGTAACTGACTTTTTGTAAACTTTTCAGTACGATAAAAAATAATAATATTTTATTCATTTTTATCAGTAATACAAAATTATGTTGCATAAATGTAGGTATTTTACATTCATTTAAAGTTCACACAATATATCTCTATTGGCATTATTGTAGTCAGAGATATTTGTTAAATATCAAGATACTACTGTTTTGCGCTTAAAATCTTGTAATGTTTGATTATATTTTTTAAGCAAAAAGGTCGTATCTGAAAATCAGATCAGTTTTTTTTCTGTTCATAATGTCTTAATAATGAAGACTTTTATTCGGAATACTTGAAATTATGTGTTTATTGAAATATTTTTTTTAATGATGGAAGAAAATACAAAAATTTACATTGATTTGAATTCAAATTGGATTACCTGGAGTACATGAAATGCATTGCATTGTGCTTGTTTTTAACCAATAACTATAACTATAAAGTATTATCACTTTATTTGATTTTTTTTAATCATTTAAATGTATGCAGACATACTAGTAACAGAAAAATGATCAATACACAGTGACTGGGGCCTGTACAGAATTATTAAGTAGAAGACCAATACATTAGAAGGAACAAGTTATTGTCATATCTTTAAATCTTTCATAAAGCATTTAATATTTGTATTGTAATTATTATAATTCAATAAAGTTAAAGTCAAAACAAGTCTCATCAGCTTATTATTAATTAAAAAAAATAATGAACTTTGTTATTAAAAGCAGGCCTATAACCCTCTTTCTGAATTCAAATACAAACTACAATGTTTTCAAATATATTTATTGTGATATACGAAAAATGTTAAGACAAAAACTAGTACAGAATCCTATTGATCTTTTTCCTACCTTTTGAGCATCATTATTAATATTGTCTCAGTCTGACATGCTATGTACTGGTATCATTGTCACAGTTTGGCATGATACATACCGGTACAATTGTTTCAGTCTGACATGCTAGTACCATTGCCACAGTCTCACATGCTACTTACTGGTATAATTGTAACAGTCTGACATGCCACGCACTGGTACCATGTCACAGTCTCAGATGCTTCGCATTGTTACCATTGTCACCATCGGACATGCTACGTACTGGTATATTTGTCACAGTTTGACATGCTATATACTGGTATAATTGTCACAGTCTCAGAGGCTACGTACTGGTATAACTGTAACAGTCTGACATGACATGTACTGGTACAATTGTCACAGTCTGACATGCCACGTACTGGAACCATGTCACAGTCTCAGATGCTACCTACTGGTATCATATGTCACAATCTGACATACCACGTACTGGAATAATTGTCACAGTCTGACATGCTACGTACTGATACAATAGTCATAGTCTCACATGCAACCTACTGGTACCTTTGTCACAATCTGACATGCTACGCACTGGTATAATTGTCACAGTCTTACTTGCCCTGTGCGGGTAAAATTGTCACAGTCTGACATGCTAAGTACTGGTATAATTATCACAGTCTATCATGCTATGTACTGGTACCATTGTCACAGTCTAACATGCTATGTACTGATACCATTGTAACAGTGTGACATGCTAGGAATGGTACCATTGTCACTGTCTGACATGCTATGTACTGGTACCATTGTCTCAGTGTAACATGCTACATACTGATACCATTGTCACAGTCTCACATGCTACTTACTGGTATCATTGTCTCAATCTAACATACTACATGTACATCCTGGTATAATTGTCACAGTCTCACATGGTACGAACTGGTACCATTTTAACAGACTTAAATGCTATGTACTACCGTTGTAACAGTCTGACATGCTACTTACTGGTATCATTGTCACAGTTTGACCAGCTATGTACTGGTTCAATTGTCACAGTCTGACATGCTACATACTGGTATAATTGTCACAGTCTGACAGGCTACATACTGGTAAAATTGTCACAGTCTCACATGCTACGTACTGGTCCCATTGAAATAGTTTGAAATGCCATGTACTGGTACCGTTGTCACAGTCTCATAAGCTGCGTACTGGTATAGTTGTCTCAATCTCACATGCTACATGCAGGTATAATTGTCACAGTCTTACATGCTACGTACTGGAACCATTGAAACAATCTGATGTGACACGTACTGGTACCATTGTAACAGTATGACATGCTACATACTGGTATCATTGTCACAGTTTGACCAGCTATGTACTGGTTTAATTGTCACAGTCTCATAAGCTGCGTACTGGTAGAATTGTCTCAATCTCACATGCTACATGCAGGTATAATTGTCACAGTCTTACATGCTACGTACTGGAACCATTGAAATAGTCTGATGTGACACGTACTGGTACCATTGTAACAGTCTGACATGCTAGGTACTGGTACCATTGTCACAGTCTTACTTGCTACGACCTGGTATAATTGAAACAGTCAGACATCCTAGGTACTGGTACCATTGTCACAGTCTTACTTGCTACGTACTGGTATCATTGAAACAGTCTGACATGCTATGTACTGGTACCATTGTCACTGTCTGACATGCCACTTACTGGTATCATTGTAACAGTCTGACATGCTAGGTACTGGTACCATTGTCACAGTCTTACATGCTAAGTTCTGGTATAATGGTCACAGTCTAACATGCTATGTACTGGTAACATTGTCATAGTCTAACATGCTATGTACTGGTACAATTGTAACAGTCTGACATGCTACCTACTGGTACCATTTTCACTGTCTGACATGGCCACGTACTGGTATCATTGAAACAGTCTAAAATGCTACGCACTGGTACTATTGTCACAGTATCACATGCTCGGTACTGGAACAATTGTAACAGTCTGACATGCTACGTACTGGTACCAATGTCACAGTCTGAACTGCTACTTACTGGTATAATTGTCACAGTCTGAACTGCTAGGTACTGGAACCATTGTCACAGTCTGAAATGCTACGTACTTGTTCCATTGTAACAGTCTGAGATGCTAAGTACTGGTATCGTTGTAACAGTCTGACTGGTTAATTGTGCTGGGACAATTGTCACCGTCTGACATGCTACTTAATGGTACCATTGTCACAGTCTATCATGCTACATACCGGTATTATTGTCACAGTCTAACATGATACATACCGGTACCATTTTCACAGTCTGACATACTAGTACTGGTACGATTGTAGCGTTTTTATTAATTTTCAAAAGTACCAGAAATGGCATTTTCCAATTAGGAAAAAAACTACAAATTTCCCAATTGCTGTAAAAAATACAATTGAAGAAAACAAAAAAACTAACAAATTTTAATTAGTTTTCCTATGCAGCTCTATGGTATGACAACTTGGCAACATTTAGTTATTAATTTTTAAGTATTTGGGAGCAAAATATCAAATATGCCAATTTCCCAATATGAAGACTTCACAACGTGAATTTTCCCAATTAATGGGTTTTTCTCACACAATTTGGCTGGTACCAATACTTTTTCCCAATAGGTAACACAAATCACGGCATTGTCTCAGGCTGTATGTATTGCTACCATGGTCTCAGTCTCACATTCTAGATACTGGTACCATTACACTAAAATGTTTATATTCTTTTTCAGTGCAAAAGGGTTGCAACTGCAGATACGACTGTTTTGCAATGAAAATAATTTCATTTTCAGATACGACCTTTTGCCAAATGACGGTTTTAGTTTTTTTAAGCAGAATTTAGCTTAAATATTTTTTCAGATTATAAATATTGACATTATAGTACAAAATATGCAATAAAGTCATTTTTGTAAAAAATGTCAGTTACAACCGTTTTGCACTAAGCCCACGTTATGTAGTTTTATTAGAAATTGATGTTCTTTTAGTTCAACAAAGTGCATTCATATTTAATGTACATGGAAAGAAATTGTGTTGGTTTTGTTTACAACTACAAGACGTTCCTAGCGAAATATACGATATGGTCATTAAAGAGTCCAGGTTTCTATTTTAATCAGAGAATAAAATATGAAGTAATTGTTTCTTAATCGTGACACAATTAAAATTATTCTAAACACTGAACAAACAAAAACTTGAATTCCAGATTAACTTTTTTACCTTAAATTAATGTTATAATTAATCAATATTAAATGCAATGTAATAGAAGAAGATGAGGAAGATGTTGACTTCCTCGAACTGGAAATGACACTGTCAGATGAGGATTAATCCGTATCTGACATTGTCGTTTCCAGTTCGAGAAAATCAATATCTCCATCATCTATCCCCCACCCCACCCCCCAAAAAAAAAACACATTCACGCTCTAAAGTATGTTTTGAATGGCACTGTTTGTGTTAAAACAAGTATTTTTAATTTGTATTTGTTGGCTTCTTACCATTGAAGTGAAATATTACCACATTATCTGTTATTTGCTTACTGTGAGATATTATAATGCTTTTGTATATAAATGATATGTTTTCGTGTTTTTTAACGGTAAAAATACTACTATCAGTTCGAAAAATGCATTTAATATTAAAAAACATTGTGAATGCACTTGTAAGTGTCAGAAACAATCTTTATACATAAACATAACAAGTTAAAAAAAAGCTAGTACGTCTCAAAATGTATTAACATGCACATTAGGAATTTTTTTTTCAAATTTGTTATTTACCCCACCCACTTTTATTGTCTTATATATGATAATTACTGATAATATTCACATGAAATGTTATATTATTATATTCCTTAGTCCCATACGTGTACATAAATGTAGTTAGGATGATAATTGTATTTAAACTGCTTTTCAGGTACAAATTGAAACATGTCATAAGCCAAAAATCATGATTTTTGGTAGCTTCTTTCATAAATATAGTCATTATTTTCATAAAATGTATAATATTTCACACAAAAATTGTATTTGTTTAATAAGAATAATATGTTATTAATTGCTTAAATTAAAATGCCTACCAAAATCTAGGAAAATATATGTTGTTAGTGTCATTTGCGAAATAAAGGTATTTTCAAGGATTTTGGTCGGCCATCTTGGCGGCCATCTTGGATATAGACCCCATGGGAACACTTTTTTTCTTGGGAACAATTTTTTTCTTTTACCCGAGGCAATGAAGACCATCATCAGCATATTAAAAAAAAACCTTCCAATCATGCATGGTGGACCTCCGTTCCTACTAGACTATAAGTTTTCAGCCTGTTCTTGAGCAATGCCTAAAATTGTGCGACAGTACCACGCCATATTCCCATTAGAAACACTTGGATGGAAATCTGCATACTTTTTATAATTACACCGACTTATGTTTGCACTTAGACATAATTATAAACCCCTAAATATTAATGCGCTTAATGTTGTGATAAGCATACTTTGGTCATATTCCAAAGCAATTTTGTATTGTTATTGCCTTTTCCAAATTGTAATATAATTTGAATAAAATCGTGTTTGCATGGCAGTTGTGTTTAACTAATCTCTACTCGAGCAGAGCAAATGTATGAATGCAATCGTGCTCTGTATTTGATAATCCAATAATATCGTCGGTTCATTTAAAACAGTTGAACGTCCACATAATTTGTATACCAAATTAAGTATCGAGCACATGCCATCAGACCGTAAGCTATCGTAAGACAGCGCCAGTCGTGTCCTTTTAGCGTAATTTTCGGAGTCGATCTAATTCACGATTTCTACTATCACGATTGATTCTATGAATTTAATCATATCCTCATTTGTTAACTAATTGCTGTGGTTTTATCACTATGTTGTCGGACCTTGGTGTCAATCGCGACATTCTTATCGTGAGATATTTTGGAAGTCTTCACGCAAATCGAAGATAAACACGATCACGTGATCAAATGTCAGTCGGATTCATATCAGATCGTTTTGCATCGTAACAAAGCGCGTCAAAAATCAAAGGTAATCGTCCTAGTGATCACAGTTAAATTCAGCAACACAAACTCCGCGTTCTGTTATGACCTGTTGCAAGCACAATACTTAAATGATACAATGATGAAAGTAAGTATTTGCAATAAAGTGGTTAAAGCTCTCCACCAGCTTTTGTTAAGGATTCAAATCCTTTTAATCAAACTCGCACACATCAGAAACTGTTTGTTTAAACCTTTACAACTTAGATATGTATTTTTACGTATTTGTAGTCCCTCCGAAAGTTAAATTTAAGTTAAGACCTGTCTTACTAGATTCAAGTGTTAAAGACTTCATTTCAAACGCTTAGATACTAATGTGCAGCAAACAGCATAAAACCTGAACAGACTGCGAGTTACTCGCAGGCTGTTTCGGTTGTATGCTATTTGCACATAGCAATTTTCACTTTGCTTCGGAGAGAGAAATGGTTGAAAATCACAATCAACACTCACGTTTGCGTTTGTATATACATATATGAACCGAAAAACTATTGATCTCCACAACGAATCTAGGCTGATATGTTAGTTAAACTATAAGTCGAATATGCGTCAATTGTCAATCGGACTATCATGCGTTTCTATTCATAAAACATAATATAGCCAGCACAAGAGAGAGCAAGATAACGGCTATTATAATGTTCTTCCAAATCATAGTTCGTTCTCTATTGCTTTTATGACGTTTATAACATATATATGAGATTGTCTCTTACATAGCAAATAAATGAATGATTATGTATCCGTACCTCTATTTTCTGTCCGATCATGAAATACACATGTACCAGAATAAATGGATGAACGTAACACAGTAGCGTCGTTCCTTCATTAAAAGGATAAAACTCTCATCGATCGAATGTTAAAAGGGACAATAATTGTCTTCATGAATTTTACTTTATTATGAAAAAAACTATATGCTTTTACAGATTAAATTAGTAGAACGTCTTTTGTTACCGTTTCCTCATTGACAACAAATATTAATTTGTATTTTACAATGTTTTCAACGTTTGAAATATTCAGAGTATTTATAGTAACATATTTTTATTGAAGACTGCACAATATTTTATCTGCGTTCGAAAATAAAGCTTCATTCCGTGGCATAAATGTTCAACGATGTAACAAAGGCTATATATTGTTATTTCAAATATAATCAGACGAGCGTTAGTATACCAATTCAGATGTACCTGGCTTAATAATGGTTGGTGACACAGGAGATTTCAGAGACTGTTAGAGTGTGTCTGACTCAACAACACATTTATTATAAAAATAAATAATTTCTCGCGTGTATTGGTTCTATACAACGAGTACATTAAAGGACCAAGGGGTATCTTCGTAACGTGTCAAGGTATTGGATCAAGATTCCTTTTGAGCCAACACTGTCGCTCTTCTCTTCACCAAACAAAGGACCATATTGGCAATAAAAGCGTGCACTTTAATGTTTTGTCCATGACCATAGCTATAGCATTTGTTTTTACATTAAGTACAACATCATTAATATTAATAAAAAATTAAATCTTGTTAACAATTACATTTATTAGTATAATGCGGATGACAATGATGATTTTTATATTAATACATTTGCAATGAAAGCACTTACTTTACTTCCCTGTATGTTAAATTCCTCGTCCATGGCAACAAAAAGACGGTTCACGTTTCACAAAAAAAACTGTATAATTTAAAACTTAAAAGGTGAAAAATGCATTTTTTTTAATTTGTTAAAATGGTAAACATGCACGATTGCACTTGGTGTGAGCGAAAATAGAGATTCATTAATTACTTAAATATTTAACAGACGGTTTTATCACCAATGTAACATGATGCGCGGCATATGTTATTTGTTTATTTTCATTTAGTTCCTGCTTCATCTAACATCTGTTTTGTATTGAGTCAATTATATAAACGACTGTGCCACATGACAGTATTACAGCAATGATAACACAGGCAAATAAGATAAACAATCATTTTGCTTGATATTTGAACATAAAACAGGGCTTGGATTCTCAAAACTTTAACAGCTAGTCATACTTCGAGCTCGTTTACCTTAACCTTACTAAAATAAAAATAACAGCAAAATTAAGAACCATAAACACGTTTGTGATCTGATCTATTTGTACCAAGCATATGGTTACCAATAAATTAACGTAAAATATTGATGTTAGAATGAACATGTGTAAGCCTTGGCGGCAATAGCATTTTTTCCAACAACACTACCTATTTATGGTATAATTATATGTAACAGGATTTCAGGATATATATTAACACAAATCAGCTTAAAGCTATAATGTAATGCTTAAACGAATCTGGCTGGGTATTATACGCATTCTTGGTGCATATCCATCTTCAGGTTCTGTGTTCAACGCTTCTATTTGTATTTGTCCATGTATAATTCTTAAACTTATTTATTGCATATTGAATGTGTTTATTTGAATTAAGTCGTATTGATTGACCATATTTCGTTCCGCAACCTTCAATACTAGAACAATAGCAAAATGGTTAACAGAAAACAAGATAGTTACGCGCATTTACGTTCCTACAGGATCATCCTACATATATGCTTTTTGACACGTAACAATATTATGTTAACAAACCCGGTTAATTTAACTATATAGATATCTAAGGATTAAGCGTTGTTGGCTATGCGTTAATTACCCGTACTTATTTACGTATGTAAATCCTTTTGTGTCCATGATCAAAATATTTTATCTGATAATTGTTTGGTAGATGTTCCGTTGTCTTTGAGACTGCTTGATTATAGTAATTCATTTGTAAACGTATATTAGCATCAGGCACAAAGATATGTTTATAATATTAAAAATAAGGATAGTTAACTAGAGTGTCGTCATCTGATAATACATGCATGAAACAATGTTGTCATTAGTTGCACTTTTGCAAATAATATAGATTGATATATTCCTTTATTTAGGTATATTATTGAAGAAGTTGTCCCCCTTAATTTAAGCGCAAACTGAAAATACAAAATGCACATTATGTTCGCTCGTATGGAAACACAATTTCAGGTCTGAGTGCTCAGTGAAAAGGACGACTTTTTTATGAGTATTCACATTTAAAACCGAATGTCGTTATTTATTAATTAACAGTAGAACTGAATATAAAAATTGATTCAAGCAACTTACTAAAGTATAATAATAATCAAACCAACACATTGTGTGATGCCAGATTAATAAGATTGTGTACGTATTTTCAGTAGTTTTTCAGTTCAGTTGGGTTTTCCCAATTAAACGTTATTGGATGTATTAACCCCCCATAAGTGCTGCTTTTTCCCCCAAATAACTTAAAACAAACAATTTCTTAAGAATTTCATCTAGTGCATACAAGGCAAATTTTTATGCTGCTTATGGCAATATGAAGTAAAATAGAATTACGAATTACTTCATTTAATAAGCCCGTGTTCTTGTAAAAAAATTCCATGTATACTGCACGACTATGCGTCACGCAAGGTGAAATTTTGTCACCGATTTCAGACGAATTCAAGGGTTGATTCTTATACCTCAAGATATTGGCACACACTGCAAGAAAAACTGTCTTTTATGCACTAAAGATTTATGCAAATGAATTGTATAACTTGAGATATTTGCAAAATTATAGTGTTTAACTGTTTGTTTACATTCTGTCTAGCCCGTGTGTAACCCCCTTAAAACCCCGTTGATGCTGCTCCATGGAAACACTTGGCATCGATTATTGGCGGCAACAATACAATAAACTATAGATCAGCGTAAAAAAAGAGAATTCACGTACGATGACCACACGGATGTACAATAAACATACAATTGTTTTTCAATTTTTATTTTACAAGAAAACAACACTATAAGTATACAATTGCTTGTTTTTGTATGCCTATGTTTAATTGTAAGTTTATATAATGCGATCAAATTTCTGAACGCACAAGTGCATAACTTGCATTATATATCAATTGTGCGGTTCCATGTTTGTATATTCAACTTTACACATGTTATTGCTACGATTTTTGCCGGTACTTTATCCTTTAGGTTGATTATTCTTTGAGTTCATTCCTAGTATTCACATTAAAACGAAAGTACGTTTCCCGCGTGCAAGTATTTGACTTTTCGGTAAGTTCCACGCAAATAGCGTGTGCATTTTAGATTGATCATTGTATTTTCATGTACATTATTGGATGATTTAATAATACAAGTCGGTTATAAAGATGCACAATATGTATGATATAATATAGTCACAGTTAGTTCTTCTTGAATGCTCTGAGCTTTTATAAGTACATACGTACAGCTCATAGTTCTTCTTGTTAAAATTAAATTCAATGTAAAAAAATAATGTCTCACATATGTACATAAAATCGAGTTAAATCAACCTAATACATTGTTACAAACGCAATACCTGTTGCAATCGACATCAATGTGCGTGTATTTTGTTGAGAAATGCTCAAAACATAAACTTGATAACAAATCGTTCATGGCGGAAGTTGTGAATTGTCGATTTGAAAAAAGCAAAAGAAAAGGTTACACTGCACAAATTGTTTTAACTGTAGTATCTGACGATGTCTTGTGGTAGCAGTTGAAATTGTATTGCGCCACATAACAGTGTAGTTTGAATTATGACACATTCTTATTACTGTATTCTCGCTGCGATCGGATTAGTGGCAGAGTCCGTGCTTTTAGATACGGCATTGTATAAACAGTTATTGCGCTGTATGCTAATTGAACTTAAAATCCGGAAAAAATCTGGATGTAGTGTCGGGTGTTCTTACATGCTTAGCAAGTCTACCGCCCTGTTATGTACTCTGCGGTGCATTGACAAAGGGGTTAACACGTGCGAATGTCTTTGATAAGGCAATAGGCCATTTCAGAGCTGATGAGGGTACTGATTATCGAGGGGTAGATAAAGCTATTACTGAAAGGGGTTGCCTAGAGATAAGGCTGTAGTATGGAATACTTAATAAATATTTTATTTTTTCATGCTATACAATTTAGTACTTAATTAATTAACGGAATGAAATAAATATTAGTATAAACGTATATAGATGTATGTCTACTTATGTACATATTGTAAAGCTTGATACTGTGTGTGATTATGAAATAAATATTAAAATAACAGTGTATAGATGTATGTCTCCTAGTGTACATATTGTAAAGCTTTGATAATGTGTGTAAATATTGAAATACATATTAAAATAAAAGCATATAGAACCCGTCCCTTGCCGTTGTCTATCCGTATGGTCGTTCGTTAGTGGGAGACAGTTGACTGAGAGAGACGTTTAAGAGTGTTGAGTGCTTAAGGCTGTCTGTAGTAAAGACTTTGTTGACTAAAGAGATGGGTGAAAGTGTGTTATGCCTTAGGGAAGGTTGCGTTTTAAAGAATTGTTATGTATGTGAGTGTGATCTTTGTCAGCGTTGTTCCAGTTGCTGTGCAATTAAAATGTTATGATAAACAAACAAGAATAACAAGCGAATAATATATATATACTGGCATTTCCCCAGGAATTTGGTCAGGCACTGCGGCAGGCGGTTGGTGTCGAATTCTTTATATACTTTCTAAATGTTATAAATCAAAATCCACACTACTTTGGAGCTACCAAATCACAACATTTCTTTTAATATTTATGTATTTGTCCTCAGGTCATTTCATTTAAGTTATATATTATAATATTCAATAACAACCAAAATAAACAGAAAGCAAAAATAATATTGAAAAACTTTCTGTGACCCATGGAAAATCTTGCTTCCAACTACTGGTCGTTTATTAGATTGTATTCTGTCATGCACAAAGACGTAAGAAAAATGTGTTGCAGGTATATAGCGAATTTCGTTAATATGAAAGAAACTATATATCTATTGGATCTGAATATATTAAATATTGGTACTGTTAAGCTATAGTCGGCGTTAAGAAAATAATTTGAACACATTTTAAAGTCTCTATAAAGCTCAAAAACAACGAAAATTTCGTTAAGTTTTTCGTAAAATAAAGTTAACACCTTAACAATCAGTGTTCCTTAAAGCAATATCCAAAATTTCAACGCTAGATGTGATATGATTACATAGATTTTTGTAGAACTGATACAAAATGCTCGTGTTTATTTATTTGTGGCCACAATTAATTCCCGCGAATATATCTATTCATACGACACTTGAACACCATTTTAGTGTACATGTGTCGTATGAATAGATATGCAAAACAATAATGAAAACGAGCATTTTGTATCTACAAACATCTATTTTACCAGTCCACATCTGGCGTTGAACTTTCGGCAAATGCCATAAAGAACACTGATTTTTAATTGGTTAAGTTTATTTTACGAACATTTGTATGAAATGTTCTATGATTTTGAGTAGTAATGTTACTGTAAATAAGACGTTTGATTTCAATTAATTGTATTTATAACTTAAATTACGCACAACCGCAACACACATCAGTTACGGTTTGTTTTTGAAGCAAGTTTTTTATACTTTTTATTTTCTGCAATAGTCGTAAAAAATTTAAATATTTAAAAGATCACTGTGGCGTAGTGGATATGGTGTCCACCTAGAGATCGGGAAGTCACGGGTTAAAACCCCACTGTGAGCGTTCCTTCGATCTCCCCCAAAAGACACCAAGTACTGGTTCTAGTCCCAGGAAACGGACTCAAGAGCGTTTATATAAGCCTACGGCTTTCGATGCAATCGAGCTACAATAAATAGATTTAAACTATTAAAATAGAACAAACAAACAATTTTAGCATATCTTTAATTGCTCTTACTCCACATGTACCGGTAATAATAGATCCTTATCGGCCATTATTAGGGACAAACACCGTAATTGATCGCCATGAACGACCCGTAAATCGCTCATACATGTTATCTAAGCCCCTTATGCACAAACCGCTGATAAGAGCGTGCATGTTTTGATTGAACATTGGCCGAAAGCAGACAGCAAGCGCTTGTGAGAATTTCAAGCTCGCATTTTAGACCGCTGGGCTAAAATCGCCTGGGGAAATCACAATTCTTATAATCCATGCATTACACTTTTGTTATTTTCTATTTTGTATATGGCTTAAAGCAATTGTATGCTTTAGAGCTAATACATGTTGCTGCTGTAGATGTTGTATTATAATTCCCTTACGGCAGATCTGACCGCTATTCATATACAATTAACATAAGTATTAAGTACAATTTGAACAAATTATATATAAAATTTCTGTCCATTTAAAACAAATATTTAATATTTGAAAATAACCTTTCTTAAAAACATAAATTGTATGTTCGGAGAAAAGCATAGGTAAACCGTTTATTGGTACATGTTGTTGTAAACACACCGCGTGCGTTCCTTTAATTTTTCTTTTGGTTAATAAAAACTGTTCCATATGCAAACAAGTTGACATTTACATTTACGATTGACTTGTTTGAAACTTTGTTTAAAATCTTTCTTCTGCGAGCAAACCATATCATGTAAGATATCTTAATTTGCTAATTATAGATATATTGACGATCTATTTGTGTTTATTCATGCCAGAAAATAGTTTATGTTGCTAATTTTACCAATAAATGACCGCTCTGATTTCAGGCGGTGATTTTGCTATGGTAAATCGCGAAACCAGTTGCAATTCCCAGGACCCGGAGGGTCAATAACTGGGAGTTGGATTATTGCAACTAAGTCACAGTAGTCTTCAATTACTGTTTGAAACGGTAGGGTTGTGTTTTCATGAAATGAAATAGTAGGGTGATGTCTTTAGCAAGCGGGTCACGTGAACTATCAGTATATAAAGCGCTGCTCTTCTGGGAGCAGGCAGTCTGCGTTCGGTTTGCCGAACGGATCACAACGTTTAATACGCTGCAGTAATTAGAGACCATATACCATCGGAAATATCTGTGACTTTGGAATCCTTTTGAGTGGGTGTGACCCAGGCAACTTTGCTGGTAAGGTAAGCTTGAGACTAATATATTAGTCCGGGTAACAGATCTCCTTTGGTTATATAAGACAGTGCATGTTTCTGGTCTCTTAGGTCAGCCTAAGCCAGGGACATTTCTGTGATTTTGGATGCCTTTTGAGTGGAGTTGACCCAGGCAATTTTGCGCATAACAAACCAAAGCTTGCTTGGTAGCCTAGAGACTCATATACTAGTCCGGGTCACAGGTTTCAATTGGACATATAAGTTAGTGCACGTGTCATGTTCCTTGCATAACGTAAACAGGGACCACTGCAGACTTGTTGCCATAGGTGTAAGACACCCGAGGTGACCCAAGACACCCGAGGTGACCCAAGTCATCTCAAGGCACCCGAGGTGACCCAAGTCATCTCAAGACACCCTGGGTGACCCAAGTCAACCCATGGTGACCCAAGTCACCCTAGACACCCAAGTCGACTCAAGTCAACCCAAGTCAACCTAAGACATCCAAGGCGACTCAAGTCAACCCAAGTCGAACCAAGTCAACCCAAGTCGACCCAAGTCAACCCAAGTCGACCCAAGTCAACTCAAGTAATCCCATGTCACCCAAGTGATCGAAGACATACAAGTCACACATGGCATACGAAACCGGCTTGTAGAGTGATTAAACGTTCATCATCGAATAATACAATAATTATAAATCATTAATATTGTAAATATTCATTGATTCCAGTTTAAATTGAGAAAGTTGAGTATCTAATCAAACGGCTAAGTAAAGCCCCAGGAAATTCCGTGTGTTCAAAAATACCACTGGTGTTTGTTGCCATCGTATATATCCCGAAGAAACGGTACACACGTTACATAATCAAAAGCAATACGGAACAGAACAGAACAGAACTGATCTTTATTTGGTTCACAGGTCACATAATACATGAAACATATATTGTGACAACAAGTGAACGTATAGTTCACAAAAAACATTTCACAAAACAAGTGTTCCAACAAAAAAACAAGAATGAGGTCATTATTTGGGGAAGGTGATCAGGAGATTTGCTTATTTATTTCTTGAACAGTTTCAATCAGTATAAATCGTTTTAATTATGAAATATGCATGTATATAAAAGAGGAGACATCAGATAATGGTAGCAGCAATTTAGTCGATGATTATGCAGTACGGGATCCAACATTTATTAAAGCAACTTATTGAAGGTTATACGATAAACATTATTTTATCAGGGATAGCATTAATTGCAAAAAAGGTCACATACAAAACCGTCGAAAATCAAAACAAAGAAATACATTTAGCAAAGTTCGACGTGCGAAAATAGCAGCTTGAGTTTAAGTTAAATTAGGGTAACAATTTAGTAGTTAAAAAAAGCTGACAAATTGAATTCGAAAAGTTCAGATTCAAAGACAAGGCAACATTATGCTTAAAGAAAAATATTAATAAAGGTTTATAAAGATACATTAAAATCGGTTATTTATCAGCAATATTTTGTATTTGAAAGAGAAAGATTGCAACACAAAATAAAGACAGGACAACAACAACAACAACAAAAGCAACACTATATATCATTCAGACATGCAACATAAATAAATAAACAACTTACGTAAAGGAACTATAAAAAGGAGATCCGTTGTTGGACCATTAAAGGACTATGTGTTAGAAGGCAATTACCTATCGATTATATTTATTTGATGTCTAAATACCAAAATATTGACAAAAAGTGCAACATTATTTGCAAGGAAATAAATACAGCTTACATCGATTCGGCAGTAAAACATAAAGAACGGTATACAGCCATCATGATAACAACATTATTTATTGTTTACCCAGTAATGATTATGTATAAGCCAGTACGTAACATATGATGATGTACTAGATGTTTAACATTTTACGATCGTGGAAACGCGGGTCCTTTATTATTTTGTGCACTATACTGCGTGGGAGTGATATTAAATATAGCTCACCCCATGTATGGCACCCTCCCATCGAAAGAAAGTTATAGGAGGGTAGCCAATGGGGTAAATTATGTAAGTTTTTATTTCTCTTTTAATGCGGGAAGTAATAGTTGATATTCTAGTATGCTAGAATATACGTAAAACTCTGATGTGCATCAATGTTATTTTGTTGCGCGCTACAAGAATCGTGTTTACAAATGTGTGTATCCTTCAGTTGGCCCACACGCGGTAGGGGATGTTAACTTTTGATTGGTCGATAGTAAGCGAGGAATTTCATTGATAAAGTGAAAGGCGTGTTTTGAGTGTTTGGCCATGTGTAACGTGTACAGCATTTTGATACTCGCACTATGTTTGCAATTAAGGTTCATGTAGAGGCTTCAATTTGAAAAATGTGGGACCCCTAGCATTGAACTCAAATATGACTAAAGGAAGAGTGCCACATTTAAAATGTATACATATATGCTTTAAAGGATGTTTTTCCTTCAAACTGCTACCATTTTGTACATCAACGTTTCATAACATCCACAAAATCAATCAAAATACAAAGCGATTTTAACAATAAAATATACATTATTTTCAAAAATCTAAATCATGTTTATTCCACGTATTTCGGCGGAAAATTATATAACTAGTGATTAATATCGACATTGACGAGGGCAAGTTACGCTTAAATAGTAAAAAAAGTTTACATATCTTTAAATATCAAAACTCGAACACATGTCATTTCATTACCATGGGGGCAGCCATTTTTAAATTAATAAATTAGAAAGAAACATGCTAAAAACTCACTAATCGCCTAATTGACATTCCAAACGGTTGACGATGACAAATGCATTGGATTGTAATCTTTCCGTTGATGTTTGCAAACTGCACGATCAGACCTCATAAACACTCAAAAGAATAACTATGTAAAAAGCATTTCACCAATGTTTACAATCGTTGTCGAATCACATTACTTATATTTTTGCGCATAAAATAGAACGCTTACAGACTGACAGAAAGATCGATACGTAACTCCGTTCAATTCATCACGGTATACTATTATAATGATAATATATAATAATACATCGCTTTAACAATCTAAAAGTAGAAATAATTCTTTTAAACGGAGTTTTTAATAACGAAAGTGAAAACAACGGAAGTTGGATGGATATTCTGTGAGATGCACTTCGGCTCCAGAAAAACAATAAAAATAAACTAAAAAAGACGTGTGGGGGACAATTTTCAGCTGAAAATATTTGAAATAGGGTAAGTGATGATATCTCTACGTGGTCATTTCTGTTATTTAGTGCGATCTCTTGCTGATTAATGTTAATAGTTGTTTTACTAGTTGCCACTCAACTGTCAAAATAAGTATGTGTTATCTCAGGTATGTGTATACACATACCCGGTTTTCTCACCACTGCACGTGGTTTCGACCGATTTGTTTTGCACGTTTTTCTATGGAGCACAGCGATGGCCACGCTTTCAAAATGGGTAGAAGGAATCAAAATATAAAATCAATCGGTTTGCCCATTTCTTTATATTCCTTTACAATTTTATATGTCGTCTGCAATCTATTTCAATTTGAGATGGTTTAAAATATGCAATTTGGTTGAGAGGTAAATAACAAAATTGTTAAGCCTTTGAAATAGAATTGTGACTCCACCATACCCGGATTTTTAAAAAGTAGTTACGTTTTAGTTATTTTTAGAACTTTATTTAGGAAATTTATCCTAAAAAGGCAGTTGAATAAAAACTCATTTGTTGTTTTATGACAATAATTTTCTGTGAAATGTTGCTAACTTGACCTTGTATATGTATATAGCTTTGTATTTATTCAACTTAAGGTAGTGCATATTCTTCCTAACTTTAGATTGAGATTGTGTAAATTAGTGTAAAAATGTATTGGTTTTAAACCAAAATATGAATAAAGCACACAAATATTGAATGTCAAAAATGTGTTATTCTATCCGTCTTAAGCTTTAAAATGATATATAGTTTGACCATATTGTACCACATTGAATGAAGAAAATTCAAAGCGAAGTTTTAATGAATTTTATCCCCCCCATGAACCTTAAGTGAAGGATTAAATACCGGTAACATGTTTAACCATGATGCCGTGCAAAAGTAAGTACATTTGTATGATTTTCTCGTTAATTGGCAGAGTTAGCATTTGATTTATGGATATGACTTTTGTTGGCTTTTTTGCATGCATATGTTTGGAATAGTACAGACACAAAATATTTGTTCGTAGAATAAGAAAAGTATCACTTAAATGCTATTTATAGCCATAAAGAGTAATGCCATTAAATAGTATATCATTAAGCAGTATTGTATTATTAGCGCTTGAAATACTGTAAAATGGATTTCATAAATTGTGCCAAATTTCGTAAAATACAAGGACTGTTCACACACATAAGAGTTTTAAATTTGATAACATTTGGATGTACCCAATATTTACGGGGGATGTATTTAGCTCTTTTTGCTTTAAAGAACGGGCATATTAGAAGATAAAGCATCTCGTCATACGAAATGGATACACAATTAAATAAATAAATTTTGATTTCGTTAAACCTGTTTATTGTTACTGTAAATATACTTTGTGTACATACATTTTTTCAATATTATGGATCCATTTTTATTGTTGTTCAAAATTATGTATAAAATAAACATATTCATGTATAGTGCGAAATTTGGCTTTCATGCAATCGTACATCTTAATCTCAATCTTGTATAATATCATGTTTGATACAACTGAACATAGTCATAGGCATGTCTTAAATACTAAAACCTCATGGTATATGTTAATAATCTGATGAATAGTTTAAATATATGCCAATAATGCTTAAATTTATTCTGTTTTATACAATGACGTTGGAAAGTATTACATGCTTGAACAAAATTGAATGTTAGCTTCGTATCAGTAAAATCATGAACAGGTGTTAAAGGGATCTTTTCACAGATTGGTAAATTGACAAAATTGAAAAAAATTGTTTCAGATTCGCAAATTTTCGTTTTAGTTATGATATTTGTGAGGAAACAGTATTACTGAACATTTTCCATAGTCCAATATAGCCATTATATGTATCTTTTGACGATTTGAAAACCTAAAAATTATAAAGCGTTGCAACGCGAAACGATTGAATAATTTGGAGAGTTCTGTTGTTGTTTTAATTTACGAAACTACGAAGATTGCTTATATAACGTATAAAATACTTATTCTGTGTATTCTTGGCGTAACAGCCGTGAGGGCTAATGCGTTTTTACTTCAGACTGACTCCAGGACTCCGGGGGTCACTGGTTCGAGCCCTGGTACCGGCTACTTTTTTCCTTTTTTAAATTTTATTCTAAATTTTTTACCGGAGCTTTTAAGATCCAATGTTTACATTTATCAATATAAAGCATTTAATGACAAACTTCAAATTATGCCAAAATCTGTGAAAAGGCCCCTTTAAGTTATCTGCGACAAAACTTGTGCGTTCTTAATAAAAAAAGACGAACGGTAACTACTGCATTATTTATCAAACAGCTTTTTCTCCTAGTTAACGAAACAAAAATTGCTAGAAACGAAATAAAAAGAAAACAACAACATGTGTTTGAAATATTTTTATATATTGTTCTGCGTGAATTAAAACCTCAAAAGGCATTTTACTGGTTGAAGTAATACAACACATTGTTATATAAATATGCCATCGCCTGTCCAAGAGCAATGATTTATACAGTGAGGTCGTCAGTTCCGAATCACTAATGAAATTATCAATGTATACTTTAAAACAGCAACCGACAAAGATTTCGAATTTAGTGATTTTGTCAGATGATTTCAACCTCGATCCTGTGCTCACATTGATTTTCAGGAAGTTTCTAAATATAGATGTGTGTTTATGTTTTTCCTCGATCGTACAGTTTCTCCATTTCCGGTTAATATTCTCCAATAGCGAATCACGTCACAGCAAGTGCATTTTCATTACAGGGGTCGTCTCAAAACAAACTTTAACTGTCAAAATCGTTTATTTACATGCATCTTTATTTAAATATCAGTAACATAACCTGATTGGTATGTATAAATCACAGAAATTGAATAACAATAAAGAAAACAAAAATACACAATAAAGACAACAAAAACAATCGGGTCCTTTCAAGAGAAAACACAGTGCAGTGCATGTACAGACGATACAGGAGTTCCGGATCACTAATGAAACTAACGCCGTTTACACATCCTAATTTATACCAATTTGCTAGTGTTATACCTCTTTGGAAGCTGATTTTATTCCGCTATCCTACATAAGTTTCACCAGAGGAGACTGGTTTGTGCTCCGTCTATCAGACCGTCACACTTTTCTGGACCCTGCGATAACTTAGAAAAGTTCTTAATATTTTTTCGCGAGACTTGAAACATGGATTGATGGCAATATGGACATCATGCACGTTATTTAATTTTGTTCCTGTGAAAAATTCTGGTTGCTATGGCAACAATTTCTTTTAATTCTGACAATGGTGGGATTTCTGACAATGGTGGAGCCGGTAGGGGACATGAATTGCTTGGAAATAGTCTTGTTATTGTTGTGTTATTGAATAAACTTAATATACAGGTTTCGCATGTTCAGTGGTGTGGAAATCAAAATTTCATCTTGCACTGATTTGTAGGTTTTGTCATTCGACAGGCAAGCAGGATAGAGCGATGACGTTGTTATTTGTTCATGCTCAGCTTGCTTAAAGGTTAATATTATGCTTTAAGTGTTTCAGTGAGATTTATGAGAGCAGACAGACGACTTGAGTTAGAAATGGTCATTGGTTCCGGACATTAACGAGTATACTGGTTATACTGCATTTTTCTCAGTTCTGTGTATAATAACACTTATTTGCAATTCATACTTTATGGCATTTTTTTTTGGCGGGGGACCAGTGTTAAGTGTCTGTGTTTCAAGAAATAAACCCTGTTTGTCATGACACCTAAACAAACGTGTTTGTTTTTATTGTAAATAAGTTATGTTTGTCATTAGATGTAATGGAATATAAAACATAAAATCTTTCACTTTCAAATATTTTACTCATATATTTCCTGAGATCAATTCAAATAAACAAACAAAACAAACAACAAATAAAATAGTATGACTAGACTGTCATAGCCTATAAGTATGTATACAATTGGTAAGCAGATCTATATTAAATGTAGAACTGAAACAATGAAAAAAAACAAAACAATAAAACAAAATATACTATTCGAAATTTGCTAAGGATCACTTGTTATAGTATGTGTAATTTGAAGTTTACCCCTTGGTCGATTCAGCCAGCGTCACTCATCAATGATAATCAATACATAAAAATAAAATCAAAAACACATTCTAATATCAAAACATGAAAAATAACAAAAATTAAAGTTATCCAAAATTGAAGATAATGTGTCAATAAAAAAGTGATCCTTAGCAAATTTGGAATAGTATATTTGCCACCTCAACAATAAGTATTCAATGAACTGCACATATTATTACTACAGCAAAACAGTTTGGAGACATAGAACATAAAAGGCATTAATAAGCAATTCACATGGTAATACATCATGGCTTAAACATACTTTACCCAAAGCTGAATGAAATGAACAAAACTAAATAAAAATTTTTTTGGCAATTTAACTGTATATCTTATCGGCAGAATACATATTCAGATAACTGCATGGAGAACATGAATATCATAATATGCATAAATTTCATTCAACGTGTACATTGGTAATTTCTTAGTAGAGTGTAAACAAGGTTACACTATAAAGCCATTTAAAGCAATGTTTTTCAACAGACCGCAACCATAAAGGAACTCGGCCTAGTTTACAAGGTTTTTCTTTTGTTTGACCTAGTGACCTAGTTTTTGACCCAGCATGACCCAGTTTCAAACTCAGTCAAGGTATCATTGAGACAAATATTCTGGCCAAGTTTCATGAAGATCGGACAAGAAATGTTGCCTCTAGAGTGTTTACAAGGCAAAATGTTGACGACGAACGACGCACGGACGACAGACAAAAGGTGATCCCTAAAGCTCACCATGAGCACGTTGTGCTCAGGTGAGCTAAAACGCCTTCATATATTGAAATCAGTATTGATCACACAGTCAATCACATCAATAAAGTAGTGGTTACTACATACCCTTAATTTTTACTGGTACAATATAAGTGATACATAAATAACTAACAGAATCACAGAAAAGGCACATATTCTGAAGGATTTAAATATAAATAGAACAAGAGCTGTGTTTGGGAAACACAATGCCTCCTATTGCGCTTTTAAGCCATATATTGAACCTTTGACCTCGATGGATGACCTTGACTTTTCACCACTAAAAATATGCAGCTTTACGAGATACACATGCATGTCAAATATGAAGTTGCTGTCTTCAATATTGCATAAGTTATGAGCAAGGTTAAATTTTTGGGACACATACAATGAAAGACAGACATAGGCCAAAAACAAAATTTATTGGATTCGGGGCATAAAAAGTAAATACTGTAATGGCATGACATGCAATATTGGAAACATGAAACTACCCAACATAGTATGACAAATACACAAAGCTAGCCACTATGTCTGTTCAAATAACTTTAAAACATGAACAAAGCCAGTCAAATTAATATTTAGCCATTTTAAGATATATAACACTGATGATGGGTAAAGGTTTCATGAGCAGAAAGCATGCACATATCTTTTTTTGGTATATTACAGTGTTAAGAGTACTTAGTATTGTTCCAATTTGTATGCACTATCTCTTGTGGCAGATACCCACACATACATTAAACATGACAACATTGCATGACAAATTTGAAAACATCAAACTAGCCAATATTTCATGACAAATACTTTGGAAACATGAAATTATGTCTGGTACCAATGGTAGTGAACAATAAATAAATAACATTTATGTGTGAAACAAGAGCTGTACATGGACTATTTGGTTCCATGTAATTAGTTGTTCCATATAGACCTGAGAGAAATGGCACTTTCTGGTACCAATTGTAGTGAACAATAAATAAATAACATTTATGTGTGAAACAAGAGCTGTCCATAGACTATTTGGTTCCATGTCAACTTCAAAAGGGGACATCATCTGGCTAAAATACTGATCAGATTTATTTGAATTGGCATTGAATCTTACTGATGACCCTAAATATATTGGTTAAGTTTCATGTGAGCACCAAAATAAAAAATAAATAAAAACAAACTTGTAAAAAGAGGCTCATACTAGTAATTCAGATACAATTTATCACAGTTACAGGGTTGGGCATATGACATAATATTATGACAATGAAACAAACTGTATTTTATAAACACTAGTAGGCAAGCAAAAATCACCCATGCTTTTAATTTATGCCTTTGGTGTGGTTTCAATTGACAGATCCATAGCTGAACCTTCGGGTGATTTTTCCAGAAACAAACACAGCTTGCTGAAGGTAGCCTTGATATCAGAGTGATTAATCACATAATTACAAGGTAACACAACACCACCCCCTTCTTCATTTGGGGCTGGCCATGGTGGAAAACTTGGCACTGGCTCCCCTGTTACCTGTGCTGTTATGGTTCCACCCTCGTTAATGATTAAAGAAAAGAAATTTGACAATATTTTAGGAACATGTCCTATTGGGAGGCCTGCTATATCTGATAATTTCAGCTGGCGCTTTTCATCCGTAACTGTATCATGGACACTTATAGGAAATGTTGGCAACCATACTAAGCATGCATCTGGATCCTTTTTATTACTATAATCTCGGTCAACAATCAACTGTGTTGTTGGACTGGTGATAAATGGTCTAATCATAAAAACATGGTAACCTTTTATCACAGAGTTCTTGAGTGTCATTTTGTTTGAGTCAAAAGTTGTAATGTTGGGGGTAGGGTGACAGTCTCTAGTCCCGTTCTCATGGATGCTTGTTGCACTGATCTTACCAGATGTTGAAGGCTTTTCGATGTCGGGCTGAAGATGAAAGAATTCTAACTACTGATTAAATGAAGATAACATACATACAAATGAACAAGAGCTGTCTCCATAGTTAGACATATGCCCAGAAAAACGCTTTTTCTAAACCTAAATGCAGATTTTGAAACCTAAACGCGAACCTTAAGTTCAAGGTCAAAGGGGTCAAAATGTGTGCGTATGGAAAAGCATTGTCCATATACACATGCATACCGAATATCAAGGTTACATCTGAAGATACATAACAGTTATGAGCTTTTTTCGAAAACTAAACGCAAGTGTGACGGACAGACAGACTGACAGAAAGACAGACGGAAATGCGATCACTATATGCCCACCTTTGGGGGCATAAACAATGCATGTAATAGTTACAAGTAATTTATTTTTGTTACTATGTGCTTATGACACGTGTTTGATCCCCCCTGTGGGAGCATTCTTACGAAAGACACCAAGTAAGTTTTAAAAGTTATTGAGATGGCTTAAAATGTCATCTAATGAACGACTTTCATGTGGCATGTACAATACAAATATTCATCAACCATAATATTCAGACCTGATTAAATAAATTTCTATCTACAGGCAATCAGGACAAAAGAAAGGCTCGTCTTCTTCCAATGAGTATGATAAACACTCAGAATGAACCCAGCCATCACACTTGTCGCACTGAACCCACACACGTTCCAGACCCAGTTCTTGGTCTTCTTCCCAAGTCATATGGCATGCTTTACAAAATGCGTTGGGACTGTCATTGTCATTTTTGTCCATAGGCACTTTGTCCTTTTGGTGTGAAGTGTTTAGCTTTTTGATTATAGGCCTTTTCCCTATTTCTGAATTTGGCTCTGGTTGTTTCCTCTTTTTTTCTGGTTTTGTGCTTGTATTCTTTTTCTTGAAAAAAGAAAGTTTAGCTCTTTGTACTTTTTGGGCGAAGCTTCTGACTTTTTCAAGCTGTTTTAAGGACATTTTTCTAATACATTCAGGTGATGTAAGATTGTCTGGTAAACTGTTTAACATTGTCTGTTTCATTGGCTTTGCAGCCTCAGTATCCTTTGGAAAACTCAGGGACTCGGTCAAAACTGGTGATATAACCATATCAACAGTTGAATTTTCTGTCCATTTTTCTTCGTTGATTTGTGATGGTTGACTTGTTGCTACACTAGCAGTAGTCACAGTTACAACTGCATGTGCCAATATATCCAATCCAGTTAAGTGGGAACTCTGTTCTTCTAAGGTAGATGTTGATGTTTCCAATGTTGGGTTTGCTTTGTGATAAATCTTTTGGTAAACATCAAAGCATGGAGACTACCCTACAGTATTATAACCTTCTTGTATTCTTTTCCTGTAACGGTCACGAGACGGTGTAGAAAGTGTTTCTTCAAAGACTTCTAGTGCTCCTTTTGCTTTTGTCACTTCTGCTGAAACTTGACTGTCTTCAGTGGCAGCATGTTGGTCTGCCACAGATTCTGGACCGGAGAAGGTCAATGCCGGTTTCAGCATTTCGCTTGTGATGACAGAGCTATCAACTGGATATATGCCAGAGGATTTAAATGAGTTTATTACTGTAATAGGTTTGTAGAACTGAAGGTAGGCCTCTGTCAATTTCTGCGCGAAAACCTCTTTGCCAATACATTTTCCTGGATTTTCTCTCATGTACTTCCTGGATACCATGTGCCATCTTGACTTTAATGGTCCAAATACTCCCTTATCCAGGGGTTGCATCAGGTGTGTTGCATTTGGAACCAAACGGTACAGCTCAATGCCCCTGGCTATTGCTTTCATGAAAACTGAATGATCCACATGGCTGCTTACACTGTCCATTAATAACACCACTGGACGGTCAGTTCCCGCAAACTTATCAAAGTGGTCAATGAATTTTGAAAAGGTATCTACATCCATCCATCCCTTTTTTGTGAATGCAATGTCACTCCCTTCTATTGATCCATTTAATGGATTGTATCCTCTTGGTTTTGGCTCTGGGTAAACCAAAAAGGGTGGCATCATTTGACCTGTTGCACTTCCACAGAACATCACAGTCAAGCGCTGTTTCCCACTGGTTATGTGTGGTACAGACAGATCTCTTTTCGCAGGTCCAATTACTTTTGACTTGTTGCTTCCCATGTTGAATCCTGTCTCATCAGCGTTCCATATTCTACTTGGTTTATCAATCAAGTTCTTATCTATGAGAAAGTCTCTAAAACTGTTGTACCACAAATCCGTTTTTTCCTTCGTTAGTTTAGATCTTTTTAGTTCTAACGGTGTCTCAATGCGTGAACTAATAATGTGGGCATTTCTACGCATAAATGCGTAATACCAGGTTTTGCCGGGTCTTCCATCTTTGAAGGGAGTTTTTCGCTTCTCTTTTTTTACAACACTTTCCACAAAGTCCAGAAATTCAACCATTCGAAGGCCCATCCCTCTCTGTGCCATCTCACTTAGCCATCTCGCCATTTTCTCTTCTTCAGCTTCATTAAAAATTGAGCTAGGTCCATTTAATTTGAAAATGTCAACTTCTCCTTTCCATCGTCTGTATAACATTGAATAAGACAGATCATCATCCAACGCAGCTTTCCGCAACGACACATCTTTACTTACAGTCAGACTGTACAGAGCCCTTCTCACTCGCTGTTTTTTCCCAGGACTCATTCGGTTTCCGAGATATTTCTTTGAAATTTTCTTTGCCTCTGATTGGGCAGGGCTGCTCACAAGTGAAGGTCTCTTTTTTGGACCCATATCCTGAAATAACAAGCAAATTCGTAGAATTGATATCCCCCGCAACATATGCTTTGTTTGATGAAGGGTCCAAATCGGAATCCACCAAAACACTTCCAAGATATGGCTCCGGACACAAAAATGCCTATAGTAAAAAGCATTTTTTCAAGATACAAAGGGCCATTACTCTGGTTTTAACAGATGGTGTACAATGCCATTTGGCGTGAATCATCCTCTCATGCATATATATACTCATACGAAGTTTCAATGAAATACGCCAAAGCACTTCCAAGATATGGCTCCGTACACAAAAGTGACGGACGGACAGTCGGACGGACAGCCGGACAACACAAAAACAATATCCCTCCGCCTCTGGCGAGGGAAATATACTCATACCAAGTTTCAATGAAATCCGCCAAAGCACTTCCAAGGTATGGCTCCGGACACAAAAGTGCCTATAGTAAAAAGCATTTTTCAAGATACAAAGGGCCATAACACGGTTTTTAACAGATGGTATACAATGCTTTTTGGCGTGCATCATCCTCTTATGCAAATATACTCATACCAAGTTTCAATGCAATCCGCCAAAGCACTTCTAAGATATGGCTCCGGACACAAAAGTGCCTATAGTTAAAAGCATTTTTCAAGATACAAAGGGCCATAACTCTGTTTTTAACGGATGGTATACAATGCTATTTAGCGTGCATCATCCTCTTATGCAAATATATACTCATACCAAGTTTCAATGAAATCCGCCAAAGCACTTCCAAGATATGGCTCCGGACACATAAGTGCCTATAGTAAAAAGCATTTTTCAAGATACAAAGGGCCAAAACTCTGTTTTTAACAGATGGTCTACAATGCCATTTGGCGTGCATTATCCTCTTATGCATATATATATATACTCATACCAAGTTTCAATGAAATCCGCCAAAGCACTTCCAAGATATGGCTCCGGACACATAAGTGCCTATAGTAAAAAGCATATTTCAAGATACAAAGGGCCAAAACTCTGTTTTTAACAGATGGTGTACAATGCCATTTGGCGTGCATTATCCTCTTATGCATATATATATACTCATACCAAGTTTCAATTAAATCCACCAAAGCTCTTCCAAGATATGGCTCTGGACACAAAAGTGCCTATAGTAAAAAGCATTTTTTCAAGATACTAAGGGCCATAACTCTGTTTTTAACGGATGGTGTACAATGCCATTGGGCGTGCATCATCCTCTTATGCATATATATATACTTATACGAAGTTTCAATGAAATCCGCCCAAGCACTTCCAAGATATGGCTCCGGACACAAAAGTGCCAGACGGACGGACAAAGCCAAAACAATATCCCTCCGCCTCTGGCGGGGGATAAAAACAGAGGTTTCTTTTACTGTGATTTCTCAACACTGAATCCATTGATGCATGCCAATTAATCTGCCAAGCCAAAAGAACCAACATATCAAGTCATGCTGAATTTAAATCATTTACCATTGATCCAGCACTACCCCATACAGATTGTGCAATGGTCAAAATGGGTTTCACAAGTAATTACAATTTTCACCCATTTAGTTAAACAAAGGGTACTAATATGCGGCAAAATGGATGGAGACACACATAAATGCAAATCAGAGACTCTGTTGTTTTTTTAAAGTACATATTAAGACATGAATAGTATCTGCATAGGTCTGAAGTCTGTGAAAGTAATATATCATATTTAAGTATAATCATTCTATTTGAGTGTTGAGACCTCCAATTTTTTTTTGGGGGGGGGGGGGATACATAAACTGACTCCATATTGTTGAACAACAAGTGTACCTACTTAAAGATTCAAAATTTTAACACATGTACAAGAATCGATATTTTATACATGGAAAAGTTTGACTACATGTATTAATCTGTGAGAGTCAAGGTCATTCAAAGATCAAGGTCAAATTCAACTTGCCAGGTACAGTACCATCATAATAGTAAGAATTTGAAGTTTGAAACCAATAGCCTTGATACTTAAGAAATGCTTGATACGGTTGTCTGCTCTTGTTTATAGATAGGGGTCATGTTGGTAAAGAAGTATGCAAAAGATAAAAGCAATAAGTCAAGGAAGTAGGAAATATTTGAGGTAGTACGCAAACTTTAACATTCCAACACTCACGCACACTGACGCCAGGGTGAGTAGGATAGCTCTACTATATATATTTCATATAATATAGTCGAGCTAAAATTGCAAAAGTTAATGATGTGAGCGTTTCTTTGTATAAATACGAAGTAATACATAGTATTAGTATAATTTATGTACCTGGGACCGTGGAATACAAGATCAGGAAGTCTACTTCTACCAGAAATCAACAGCAGCGACGTGGACGACAGGAACGTGATGACTGGGCAAGAGGTCCTGTCTCCAATCGCCTGTCCCCGCACGCCTTTGTAATATTAACACATTTATATTGTTTAGTTTTTTGTATAGGTTTCAAAGATACACTTATATTATATTGGAATATAACTACAATCCCAATACAAAATGGTTTAACAATCTATGATGGGATTTTGCAGTGTGCCTCTATTGTTAAAGAGCATATATTAATGTTAGAAAGTTTAAAGAAATGTGAAAAAACTAGTAAATCTACCTCGGACTGTAGAATACGAACAGGCTGTGGACGCCAATGACGTGACGTTTGGGTGAGAGGTTCCTTTTGCACTGTAGCCCGCCTCCAATCACCTGTCTGTGCACACTTTTCTAATAATGAACACATGTAAATGATTCAGCATTTTGTCAGTTTTAAGATAAGAAGTAATACAATTTCTTTTTTTTTTTACAAAAATAATACAGATATGCATATTCATGAAAGGTGCAAACAAGTTATTCCCATTTTGAGTTGTTTTATATGATGAAGATTAACTGCAAACATAAATGTATTTGATATGTGATCGATGTCTAACCTTTTTGTTGACAGACAGAAACAGACACTTTATTCAAGACTTGTACATAGCACATCGTCTAAACACTTACATTTACAAATAATATATCAACATGCTAAGACATTCTCATTTCTGCATTTCTGAGAAAGAAATACAAATATAAAATAATAACAACAAAAAATCAAAAGGAAGGAAAATGGTGTTAAGTAAACGATACTATTATTATACAATTTATCGTTTAATTTCAATTTAAATTTAAAAAAAGAAGCTTTTTATGCAATTCAAACTTTCCGTGTACTTTAATTTACACAAATAATTCAAATGTCATTTACACACATGTAATCTAGAGTCCGTGGTTATAGACCTTGTCCTGTTAAAAGGGGATTAATGCATGTGTATAAAGTATCGTCCCTGATTAGTCTGTGCGGTCCGCACAGGCTTATCACGGACGACACTTTCCGCTTGTATGTTATTGTTCGCTTAAATAAAGACTCTTATCAGCAGAAAATCCAGTTAACTCGGAATTCGTCCCTGATTAGCCCTACAGACTACACAGGCTAATCTGTGACGACACTTGACGCACATGCATTAAACCCCCTTTTTACATAGCGCGGCACATATGTTTCTGAAAGGCTAGTGCGTGATCTGACACGTGCTTGCGCCTTTTGAGCCACACATACACGCTTATTTGTTCGTTGAGATGCATCACAACATCATATCCATAGTACTTTGTGGCATCGGATTCTGAGACCCTTAACTGATTCTCAGATTGTCTCTATTTTTTTATTGGGGATTATCAAATAATGCTTTTCAGCATTCTTTTAATGCACCGGATAAAATTAAGTGATTTCTGGACAAAACACGATTAAGTCGAGTACAAAAGTTAGTACTATTTACAAGCCAGAGTAGCAGCGATAATGATTTGTCGTTTTCCCAACAAACTGACGCTTGCTATGTAAATTGCTTCCGAGCGAGATCTGGGAAAACAGGAATTAATAACGATGCGTAAAGTGTCGTTCCAGATTAGCCTGTGCAAGCCTCAAAGCCTTATCAGAGAGAACACTTTCCACGTTTATGGAGTTTCTAGTTTATAGGAAGTCTCTTTTAAACGACAATCCTGTCTAAGAGGAAAGTGTCGTCTTCTCATTAGCCTGCACAGGCAAATCGAGGACAAAACTTAACGCATATGCATTTGTTTCACATAATTTATGTATATATCTTGTTTCGCAATAATGCATACCCTGTGTTGGTGTCAGTATGGCCGTATACTAGTTTGTTGACAGTAGATACACGCTTGCAACTGGTTTTAGTCCGTTTTAATTAAAGATCGTGATAAGAGTACATGGTTAACTGATGTTTGTTTTCGCGTCGGTGCAATTACCAGATAATAAATATGCCCCTTTCTGCAGTTCAACATATTAGTGTTACCCATGTTTATGTAACGATACATGCATTTAAGCAGAAATGTCTAAGCTACTAGAGAGGAAGGATCTAACACAGGAGAGACACTTGAAGAATATCTCCAGTACCCCATGTGGGGGTCCTGTCGGGGTGGATTTATACGGATTTTGTCGTGTCCTGGACGTTTTATCAGTTGATTACAATATCTTATTGACTTGGGAAAATGTACGTTACAACTGAATAAAGGGCACAGAACTATTAATTGACTTTATTTGTGCACGTGTTATTACGTTACCTTAAGCACTGTTTTCCCACAGCGCGACTCAAATCATTCACTGATTTCACGATCCATTGCATCCAAAACGGTCTCACTGTAAGCGTTATGTACATATCGAATTATGTGCAGAGTGCCTTTATTATACCATAACATCATAGACGCCACGGTATTGCACAGTTAGCGGACCGTTGCTCAAATATTTATAATTGGTGCAGATTTATAAACCAGGCCGCATAGATAACATCCTGTTATATGCACGACGCAAAAATACACACATATTGCTGCAAACAAAACAAGTTTGCATCCTAGAAACCCGGATTCATTCCTAGAAGATTACTAATGTGTAATTTTGCTTGGTTTATAGTGCATTTATCGAAAACAATTTGCACGCCGTTTATTAACCTGCAGGTTGGGAAAGGCGGGTATTCAAGAACTTGGCACAATTCATAAGTATTGACGCGCCGTTAATTGAATTCATCTGAATTGAATCTCCTTTCGATCGGCAGAAATCTACTCTGCAGACTGTAGAATAAAGTGCTCACACCAGGTGCAGGGTATAATTATAAGTCGAGAATAAATTTGGAACCGAAAATATATCTTGTCAGATTGCGGATCATTCTAAATGGTTAATATTTGTTCCGGTCCTCGTTCATTACTTGATGGTTAATGTTTGCATGTTTTGATCCCAGAGCGGCGAATAACCCGCTTGGCGTTTCTATGGCGTATTCACTGACATGATCATAAAAAACAACATAAAAGCAACACCACGGTATTGGAATTCAAACGAACATAGACCTAGTCCGGCAAATGTAATTCAGGACATCTTGTGAATTTTTACACATATAGCGGATGTAAAAGATAACACTAGCAAAGGCGCACTTACTTTTGCAGTGTTTATCAATGCACTTTACGACGTTTAATAGCCTTGCATAATTAGTAATGCACCCTTTGTCATATTATTTTGCCACATTCAAATTTGTTTCATTTGTAATTTCAGTTTTAACATTGCATTCTCGTACATAATATCATATTGCTTTCTCGTGTTTAGCTTTGTCTTGGTCGAATGGACATGTTAAACACAACACCAGATATTCCTGTCGTTTGGACGCCGATCTCCACCATAAACGTGTACCCAGCAATGGATTTTGGGTCATGTCTTGAACTTTATAACTTACTCTCCAAATTATACGTATAAAACGTGGTATTTTCATCTCGTTTGCTAATGTGTCTAAACGGAACCAACACAGTCTCCTTTTTCGCGATTGGTTGCTGCACTTGCAACCATCTTTAGAATTGTTGATGCCTTGCCAAAGAATAACAAGCCTAGAATCATGTACATGTTGTGTTATGTGTATCTAATACTTTATTTATTTTCTTTAAATTTATTGAGCAACAATTTTGCCGACATTACAGACTTTTAATGCATCATGTCTTGTTGTGAGCCGGAAATGAATCATTTCCTGACCTAATGTATCCACAGTCGCCAATTTGTATTCTATGTTTATTCAGATTGAGTTGTTTCAAGCATTGGCAAAGCTAGTTGCCCTCTTTTTTTGCCAAACTGTAACCAACTTTTAAAATTGAGTTTCCTAGGCTTAAAGTTATTCATGATTTAAGATCTGACAGTGTTTTAAACTCATTCAATTTGCAAGTCTGAAGACTCTAAAGGGACCTTTTCACGTTTTGATAAATTGACAAAATTAAACGATTTAATAATATGGAGAATTCTGTTGTTGTCGTTATATTTTTTCATACTACGACAATTGCTTATATAGAGTATAAAGTACATCTCTCATTGTATGAGAATGGCTGACCGAGTGATCTAAACGATATACTTTGTTTCCAGTGGTTAGTTGTTCGAGGCCATTTGAGGGTATTTTTTGTTTCTTTAAAGTTATTCATGTTCTTTTTTAACGGACCTCTTCCCCCCACCCAAAAATAAATTTTAGCTCGACTATTAGATATGAAATATATATAGTGGAGCTATCCTACTCACCCCGGCGTCGGCGTTGACGTGAGCGTTGGAATTTTAAAGTTTGCGTACCACCTCAAATATTTTCTATTTCCCTTTACATATTGCTTACATATTTTGCATACTTATTTACCAACATAACCCCAATCTACAAACAACAGCAAACAACTGTAACAAGCATTTTGTAAGAATTATGGCCCTTTTCCACTTAGAATATGCATATTATTGATAAATCTGTGTTAAAGTTTGCGAACCACCTCAAATATTTTCTATATACCTTGTCATATTGCTGTTATATTTTGCATACTTCTTTACAAACATGACCCCAACCTATAAACAAGAGCAGACAAGTGTAGCAAGCATTTTGCAAAAAAAATGGCCGTTTTTATACTTAGACAATTTAAAATTTGGTTAAGTTTTGTGTTTAGGTTCACTTTTTTCCTAAAGTATCAATGCTTTTCCTATCATACATGCAACACTTACTAACAATCATAAGGGGACTGTGTAGGCAAAGTTGTGTAACTCTGACAGGCATTTTGACAGATTTATGGCCCCTTTTATACTTAGATAATTGAACATTTGGTTAAATTTTGTGTTTTGGTCCTTTTTACTCCTTAAGTATCATAGCTATCGCTTTCAGACTTGGAAAACTCGCTAATTATCGTAAGGGGACTGTACAGGGCTAGTTGCATAAATCTGGTTGGCATTTTTACGGAATTATGGCCCTTTTTGTCTATGTAACTTTGAATATTTTGTTAAATTTTGTGTTTAGATCCACTTAACTTCTAAAGTATCAAGGCTTTGCTTTCAAACTTCAAATACAATCATGAGGGTACTGTACCTGGCAAGTTGAATTTGACCTTGGCCTTTGAATGACATTGACTCTCGAGGTTAAATTTATAAATTTTGCTTAAATTGCCATAACTGATTTATTTATGATTCGATTTGATGCATACTTTCACAGTACAACACTTACCTGACCACAATGGACTCCACCCAAACCATCCCCCACGCTCCACCCAGGAACCACCCACGAAAAAAACTATTTATTTCCTTTTTTTCCTTATTTTTGATAGATCATCTAATAAATGACCACACACCCACATTATACTCCCCTCTCCACCCCACCCAAAAGCGGTAAAGTTAGGTTTTTTTGAAACATGGTAAAAAAATACACAAATATTTATTTATTTTATTTTTGAAGGACCGTCCAACCATCCCAACCAAGCTATTGCTATCGAACTTTATAACAAAATAAAATCTTATTAGTTTGTTTTATGTCTTTACAAATGTTCAATAGATTGTGGAAAATATACATGAAATCAGAATCGTCTATACAGTACAACTTCTTTAAAACCTAAGCGATCAATATGTATCAATTATGGTCCTCTTCTATACAGAATATGACTATATTATCTTGACCTTATTGAATATGAAAAATTTCGCCATGATAGCTTACGTTATACTGTCAAGCACTCGAAAGTCGAGCGCGCTGTCGTCTGACAGCTCTTGATATGCCCCAGGGTCGAACGATCGGGGGTATATTGTTATTGGCCTGTCTGTCATTCTGTGTGTCATTCTGTGTGTCATTCTGTGTGTCATTCTGTCCATAAAACTTAAACCTTGGTCATAACGTTTGCAAAATTGAAGATATCAACTTGATATTTGGCATGCATGTGTATCTCATGGGGCTGCACATTTTGAGTTATGAAAGGTCACGGTCATCCTTCAATGTCAAAGGACATATATATGGCTTCAAAGCGGCGCAATAGGAAGCATTGTGTGTCACAAACACAACTCTTATTTTTTTTTAACACGGTAAAAAATACGCAAATATTTATTTTTATTATTTATTTTTTTTGAAAGACCGTCCAACCATCCCATCCAAGCTATTTCTATTAAACTTGAAATATAATCTTATTAGTTTATTTTATGTCTTTACAAATGTTCAATAGATTGTGGAAAACATACCTGAATTCAAAATCGTCTATAATGTACCACTTCCTCAAAACATAAGCGATCAATATGTTTCAATTATGGTCCTCTTCCAGTTAGAATATGACTATATTACCTTGACCTTATTGAATATGAACATTTTCCTCATGATGGCTTACGTTATATTGTCAAGCTCGAAAAGTCGAGCGCGCTGTCTTCTGACAGCTCTTGTTTGCGCTTTAAAACTTAAAAATAATCGCGTTTGTTGAAATGGACGTATACGTATAGAAATCCTACTTTCTGTTTTAAAATTTAAACAAACAATAAAGTACTTGCTAACTAGGCTATAGAGTTAATTGTATCTATGCCAATTATTATATATCTGGTGGTTACAAGCTAGAAATCCGTCTTTTTTGCGCTTTAAAACTAAAAAAATAATCGCGTTTTTCGAAATGGACATATACATATAGAAATCCTACTTTCGGTTTTAAAATTTAAAAAATAATAAATAACTTGCTAACTAGGCTATAGATTTAATGACAATTTTGCACACTTTCAAATTGCAACTATATGTATTGATTAACATGTATTTCATTTCAAGTTGTGTTGCTCCATTACAAGAAGGTGCTTAAATTATAGTCTATTATAACAATGTTATTACTTCTAGCATTACAGTTTAAATCGTAATTGCTCTTAAACTGGCTTTTGCCTTACATATTTATTACATCTGTGTTTAAGCGACCTATCCTGCAAATGTAAAATGGTTATAATGATAGTTGTGTACTTTGTTAATGCTAAACATTGACAAGCAGTTTGCCCGACCTGGATTTTAAAAAGTTAAAATGGTAAATATCTAATTGTGAATTAATTTACACTTACAGCAAATGAGGACATCACATTATAGCAGATCTCACTTGTTTAATTTACAATTTTCTTCAAATCAAACGTGAACTCGTCATGTTTGATTTATTCAAAATAATGTTAGTGATATTGATAATCCCTTGTAACCATCATGAATGCATTAATTATAGAGTAGATTCACCTATATACCTATAATTAGCTGCTATTGCTTATCTTGAGCTCTAGTTATTTATGCATGGAAATCAAATGCTGAAAGTGTATAAGAAATGTTAAGGTACACGCATCTTCTTTTTTTATAATCTTACAACGTTTTATTCCTTGGAAAATGTTTCACTGTATTCCGCTTTGGGAAAACGGGACTTAATGCATGAGCGGCCCAGATTAGCCTGTGTATTACGTACAAGCTAATAAGAGACGACTACTTTAACTTGTCTAGAAGTTTTCTTTTAAAAGAAGTTTCATCTAACTGTAATCCCAATTAAGGCCGAGATCGTTATCCCCGATAAGCTTGTGAGGATAGCACAAGTTAATCAGGGACGACATTTTACGCACATGCATAAAGCCTAGTTTTCTCAGAGCTAGACTTATACGGTAACATATAAGAAGTCTTGTTATTCAAATGTCGATTTTTTTCAATAAAGTTGTATTTTTTGCTTCATAACATGGATTGCAGTATGAACAGATGTATAGCATTAATAATAGTGCGTGTGCATATTACGCGCAAAATTAAATGATATCCATTGTAAAAGGTAGACCTCGATGAATTTGCCAAATGGTGCTTTCGAAACGCCATATATGACAATACATCACATTCTTTCATGGAACAACTTTGTGTGCATCTTTAATTTATTTTTTATTCTTAAATGCACTTGAACAAAGGGTGACATTATAGCATATAATTGGCGTCGCGCTGGAGCGCGGCGACTAGTATGTAATGAACTTTTTTTTTTGCTTATGGGAGGAGAAGTTATTTCACGGATCAATGTATATTTTTTTGTTGTCAGAATATCTTGCATAGTGGTGATTTTCTGTGTAAAGTAGAGTAAATAAGTACTTAATTTGTGCCTATTACATTTACTACAACATTTATTGTCAATAACGCAAAGTTAATTCTTTTAATTAATAGCTAAACACAGGGACTCGTCACTAATAAAAGATCACAGGAACTGATCAAATACGCGAACCGATGAAACTTTAAATAAATAGTCAGCATTTTTGTCTGAAACCATCAACAGGCGCCGTGTTGTAGTGGATGAGGTGTCCGCCTAGCGATCGGGAGTTGGTGTGTTCGATTCCCAGGCGGGAGCATGTATTTTATATATTATTTATTTTATTCATATATATTATATTTTTAGTTTTTTCTCTCTCTCTCTCTTTATATATAACATATATTTTTATATTATTTTAAATAGAATTTAAAAATACTGCGTTTTAATGCGACCTAAATACAACGTTGCAGCAACGTTTGGAAAAAATAACGTTGCAGCAACGTTTGAAAAAAACGTCGGGAAAACTTTCATATACACCATTGGTACAACAAACTGCAACGTTTGACTGCAACCTAAATACAACGTTGCAACAACGTTTGGGTGCCCACTATTTCATTTCCCGTGTTATTTATTTTCAAAAGCGAAACACACACTAGCATGTATTTATTTTTAACACATTCATAGTACAATAGTACAGTATTGTAGTGTATTCGTGTTTTAGAATAATGTACATGACGTAATGAAACATGTGGGCCGTATGGTCCGCAAATCTGGGCCGTATGGTCCACTTATCCGGGCCGTATAGTCTGGGCCGTATGGTCCATGGTCCGTATGGTCCGTATACCGTATGTGGCTGGCAATGAGATTTGGACACATTTGGCACTGATGTCGTTTCCATAATGACTTTATCTTGTGATGACCGTTTCGTGTACTTTTTAAACACACTTCTTGAGATAAAACACTAGTTTAATTTTGAAGAATAACCTAAACCATGGTAATTAAGTTAAGGGAACAATACACTTCCGTATTTTCTCTTTGTTTTTATAAGGTTTAATTAACCTCAGCTTATACATTGTAGGGCACAGTTCAACATTGTTGATTTTCTGATAAACTTCCTGCTTTTTTAAAGGTAAGTTTTTCTTACTTTTTGAGTTGTTTTTCTTCAACAATTGCAAATTTGTTGGGAATCTGAATCTCTTCCATCAATCATGGTGTGTGTATGAGCCGTTGTGGCCTTGTGGGCCACAAGAACCACCGAGTACACAGAAAACTTGCTTGATCTCTTTTTCTCCAACAACGAATCACTTGTTAACCGCTGCGAAGTACTGCCCGGCATAGCGGATCATGATGCCATCTTCATAGAATCCAGTCTTCGCCCAATGAGAGTTCGTAAGCTTCCAAGGAAAGTGCACCTGTATAAGAAAGCTGACTTTAACAGGCTCAGAGATGAACTATCTGACTACCTACCAGAGTTCACTGAAGAAACTGCCAACATCTCAGTCGACCACACTTGGAAGACCTTCGAGAATAAATTGAAGTTGCTGATCAACAAGTACATCCCAACAAAGACCCTCTCAGGTAACAAAAACCATGGATCACAAAAACAATCAAGTCCCTCCATCGAAAAATAAACAAACTTCACTCCAAATTTAAATCTACTGGTTCCCTTAAGGATAGACGCCGATACCTTCAAACTAAGAAAGAAACCCAGAGCCAGGAAAGACAAGAATATTGGAGATATATTGAAAACCTAATAGAAGTCGATCCTACCAACACAGAACAACACTCGAAACAGAAATGATTAAGGAATTGCATCAAATCCTTAAGGAAAGACAACTGCGGGGTAGCTCCACTGAAGGATAAAGGGATACTGCATGATGATCCAACTGAAAAGGCCAACATCCTAAACAGACAGTACCACTCAGTCTTTACCAAGGAGGACAGTTCCAGCATCCCAACACCTGAGGGCGACCATCACCTATCATGCCAGAAATATACATCACCACAGAAGGTATACGTGCCCTTCTCAGGAAACTCAATGTACAAAAAGCAGCCGGACCAGACTTAATTCCGGCACGCATCTACAAAGAGATGGCATACCAGTGTGCTCCTTTCCTGAAGATCATATACAGTAACTGTCTATCAAATGGCAGTATACCAGACGTGTGGAAGACAGCCAATGTGTCGGAAATATTCAAGAAAGGGGAAAGATTCAAAGCCAGCAATTACAGGCCGGTTTCACTGACATGTATAGCATGTAAGATCTTGGAGCACTTTATTGTAAGCAACATAATGGGCCACCTGGATAGACATGCCATACTCACGGACTGCCAACACGGTTTCAGGAGAAGACGGAGCTGCGAAACCCAGCTACTGACGCTGCCCAATGAGCTCGTCCACTCCATGGCCCGCCATAAACAACATGAACTCGCTGTACTCGATTTCAGCAAGGCCTTCGATCGCGTGCCACATGGTCGCCTGCTCACCAAACTCAGTCACTATGGCATTAGGGGCAACACCTTGAAGTGGACTGCAGCCTTCTTGACAGACCGCACACAGAGAGTAGTCGTTGATGGAGCAACATCCGAGCCAGCACCCATCATCAGCGGAGTCCTCCAGGGAAGCGTCCTCGGACCCATCCTATTTCTTGTCTTCATCAACGACTTGCCACTACATGTCACATCCAGAGTGAGGTTTTTGCAGACGACTGTGTGGTGTTTCGTGAAATCAACTCGGAAGAAGATTGCCAGATCCTACAAAACGACCTGGTAATGCTTGCCAAATGGGAAAAACAATGGGGAATGTACTTCCATACAGAGAAGTGCAGCATTCTCCGTGTCCACAGAAAGAGGAACCCAATCATGCTCCCTTACTCCCTGAAGGATCACACCCTCGAGACTGACTCGACTACCAAGTACCTGAGAGTAACCCTGTCCCCAAACCTTTCATGGAACCACCATGTGGACACAACAGTAAAGAAGGGAAACAGCACACTCGGCTTCCTCCAGCGCAACCTACGCGTCAGCAATGAGAAGGTTAAGACCACGGCATACTACTCGCTTGTCAGGAAAGGCCTTGAGTAATGCTCCACAGTGTGGAACCCCTTTACAAAGGAGTTGGCATACAAGCTTGAGATGGTACAGAGGAGGGCTGCTAGATATGTGACCAACAGATACCACAATACCAGCAGCGTATCTTCCATGATCGAGCACTTGGGGTGGGAGACGCTCGAATCACGACGTACCAAAGCGCAACTCACCATGCTGTATAAGATCATTAATGACCTGGTAGATATCCCAGCCAATCACTACCTTATACAAGCCCCAAGTCGACCTAAGGATCACAACAGGAAGTACCAACAGCCGTCTACATCAACATCCTACCACAAGAACTCATTTTTCCCACGTATCATATCCGTTTGGAACCACCTCCCTGCGACAGTCGCAGAGGCCCCCTGACTTGGTATCCTTCAAGCAGGCGCTTTCCTCCCTCACCTTCTAATCACTGTTAGGAACCCAGCTTCAAGTTACCCCTAGTGATTCCCATTGCTGTGCCGGCCGCGGCCACCGTAACCGGAGAGGTCTGGGTTGAAGAGGAGAAAACGAAGCAGGCTGAACTTTTTCTATCTCTATACTTTTTACTATCAAAGCTCTTCTATCTTTCCTATCATTTCACATCTTCCTCTTGACCTAGCACCACCCGTCGCGTAATAATCAAGTGTGATTGCGCCGACGTATGATGTAGATGTAGATGGGTGTCACAGTGAAGATTTTAGACGATATTGCTATGTCAAGTTTGTGTGCTTTACCGGAAAGTTGCCAAAATCTAAAACACTTCTCAATTTAACATTTGTTGTTGAACTTTTCTATAATGAAAGTAATGACATTGTTTAAAAGTTGTGTCCATATATTACCCTTTCAGTATTATTCTATCACTTTATGTTCTTTAAGATAAAGTGAACTGAATGGGGTTGTATAATCAACATTCAAATTTCCATTGCAAAACTTTGTGCAATCACACAATAGCATGTAATCAATAACAATGTTATTCGAAGTGGCTACACAATCAATGTGACAGTAATGTATTATGTTATTCATTCTATTTGATGATAACTATTAGAATACTTTTTTATGTTTCTTTTCTTGTCAGATGATCTAGTTGCTTATGTCCATATAAATGGCTGTGTTCATGATCAATTCAAAGATATTTAAATTCTTGTTTTAAACTGCAACTCTTCATTCATTTATTTCAGCCAAAAATACAGATTGAGCGAAAAGACAAAGTGCGAACACCAAAAGATGTGCTCATTATTATCAGGTATTATATGACCATGTAAATAATTTAAAATTTACACCAAACTGAGCACCTTTTTACAGTTTTCAACCCATAACCTATAAGCGCTGGCACATCTTCTATTCAGGAGGAGTGCTGGATTGGAAGTAAAAGAAGACTTACAAACTGCATTTTTGTATCTTATATGTGTTAAGCTTTTAAACAGGTTTCCTGTGTAATAAAAAAAATATTATCTCATGCAAAGGACATTTTGTTAAAAACAGAGAATTATGTATTTAAAGAAATATGTATTACATGTATGTTACAGGAATGTCAACAGTTTATGCTTTTGATAAAGCAGTCATGCCAAGAAAGAGATAAGCATGTAACCAGCAATGTTCATCCTTGTCTTCAACACTATGGTGACAACAATTAATACATGTATGATAAAGTAATTAATAAGCATTATACTTTGTTTGTTTTTTTTAATTTAGAACATTGACTATTTTCTGTTCTCTGTGCATGTCTGGCAGACATGGCGAAAGACCGTCACAATTTACAGGCCAGACTGGCCTATGGAGAGAAATAATTTACAGGCCAGTTGTTAATTTCATATGCCTCAATTTTAAGGAGGGATATTGCATAGTAAATTCAAAAAGGGAATGGTTACATGTGGTTGATTTATGAAAGGGCAAAAATAGTGTGAAAAGCCTGATTTGAAGACATAATTGTGTTTTTTTCAGTTTGGGGAAAAATATTTACACATATAAGCGTACACAATTGAATTTTAATGATGTATTCAAGACAGATTTCAGAGAGAATTATGTACAAAACAAGAATATTTTCAACTTGATGATATAAAGTTATTAATAATTCGTTATGCTATGTTCGCAAAGATTAATTTTAAAAAGAAAAATAACGATGAAGATTGACAAATATTGCGTGTTATTTTGAATATAATTTCAATAAATTGTGGACAAGTATGTTGTCTCCATTGTGTGATGTATTATTGATGTGTTCGTAGAAGGTTGCTTATAAGTAATCAGTTATTTATATATTATTTTATCATTGCAGATCTTCGAAAATGTATTTTGCCAATCCTGGTGCAACCTGAGCTTACCAAGTTCACATCTTACTGTCAGTTTGGACATTGTGTAGATGATAATATGGACAATATATTGTGTTGTGATTGACTTTTTTTTAACAGATAAAGTGTTTTATTCCAGACTTAACATGTCATTTTTCATCAAGGAATAACAAAATTACAATTTTATTGATATGCATGAATTTGTAGTACATAATATCAACAATGTGTATCTTATGTTGTTTTTTTAACAGTCTGTCGTCCATAAGTAAACATATTAAGCATGTTAAGTATGTTTAGGGAATATAATGTATACATTTTTGTTGTTTCTGCAAACTAAGTCAGATACATGAAAATCTGTTTTATGATTAATGATAAAACACTCACTCATAGTGATCTCACTATAAAATTTTCTGTCCAGTATAATAAATAAATTTTATTGTATGCCTGGTATGTGTGCTTAAAATGAAATCACAATTACTGTTGTAGTTAATATGACATAAATATATGTGATGTAAACATATGTAGTCATATTATGTATACATGTATATTATTTTTACCGGTTAACAAAAATTAAGAAGTGTAACATTCAATCTATGATGATATGTGCCATTAAATATGTCTTGTTGATTGCTATAATTTTGTTAAAGTAAAAAATCGTGTTTTTGAACCTCTACATATGAAATGAGTGAATTTTGTTTTCTATCTACACTTATACAAAGTTTAATAATATATTAACTATAAATATATTGTTGATAACACATAGCATGTATATGCAATTGAAAATGTACTGTTTCCATAGCAACTTAAAAGTTACTAAATTAAATTTGTCTAATTAATTTTATCATTTGTTGAAAAAACTAGAATTGCTAATTTAAAAAATGCCTGGCAGTATAGATGCACAACACAAATTGTAGCATGAGCCGTTGTTTATTTTAGTTTCAAATTTTTATCTATACAAACTATTCAATTTCTGAATATACACCTATTTCAAGAAAATGTGAAAACATTTTTAGCTCACCTGTCACGAAGTGACTTGGTGAGCTTATGTGACCGTGTGATGTCCGGCGTCCGTATGTGTGTGCGTGTGTCCGTCAACAATTTGTTTGTGTAGACAGTAGAGGTCACAGTTTTCATTCAATCTTTATTAAATTTGGTCAGAATATTTATCTTGATGAAATCTGGGTGGGATTGTATTTGGGTCATCTGGGGTCAAAAACTAGGTCACTAGGTCAAAAACTAGGTCAAATAATAGAAAAACCTTATGTCGACAATAGAGGTCGCAGTTTTCGTCCAAGCTTTATGAAATTTGGTCAGAATGTTTATCTTGAAGAAATCTGGGTTGGGATTGTATTTGGGTCATCTGGGGTCAAAAACTAGGTCACGAGGTCAAATAATTGAAAAATCATCAACAATTTGTTTGTGTAGACAGTAGAGGTCACAGTTTTTATCCAATGTTTATGAAATTTAATAAGAATGTTTATCTTGATGAAATCTGGGTTGAGATTGTATTTGGGTTATCTGGGGTCAAAAACTAGGTCACTAGGTCAAAATCTATGTCAAATAATAGAAAAACCTTGTGTAGACAGGAGAAGTCACAGTTTTCATCCAATCTTTAAGAAATTTGGTCAGAATGTTTATCTTGATAAAATCTGGGTTGGGATTGTATTTGGGTCATCTGGGGTAAAAAACTAGGTCACTAGGTCAAAAACTAGGTCAAATAATAGAAAAACCTTGTGTAGACAATATAGGTCGCAGTTTTCATCCAATCTTTATGAAATTTGGTCAGAATGTTTATCTTGATGAAATTCGGGTTGGGATTGTATTTGGGTCATCTGAGGTCAAAAACTATGTCACTATGTCAAATAATAGAAAAACCGTCAACAATTTGTTTGTGTAGACAGTAAAGGTCACAGGATCATGAAACTTCATAGGTACATTGATCATGACTGGCAGATGACCCCTATTGATTTTCAGGTCACTAGGTCAAAGGTCAAGGTCACAGTGACTCAAAATAGTAAAATAGTTTCCGGATGATAACTCGAGAATGCTGATGCCTAGGATCATGAAACTTCAACTGTATACTGATCATGACTGGCAGATGACCCCTATTGATTTTCAGGTCACTAGGTCAAAGGTCAAGGTCACAGTGACTCTAAACAGTAAAATGGTTTCCGGATGATAACTCAAGAATGCTTACGCCTAGGATCATGAAACTTCATAGGTACATTTATCATGACTGGCAGATGATCCCTATTGATATTCAGGTCACTAGGTCAAAGGTCAAGGTCACAGTGACTCTAAACAGTAAAATGGTTTCCGGTTGATAACTCAAAAATGCATACGCCTAGGATCATGAAACTTCATTAGTACATTGATCATGACTGGCAGACGACCCCTATTGATTTTCAGGTCACTAGGTCAAAGGTCAAGGTCACAGTGACTCGAAACAGTAAAATGGTTTCCGGATGATAACTCAAGAATGCTTACGCCTAGGGTCATAAAACTTCATAGGAACATTGATCATGACTGGCAGATGACTCCTATTGATTTTCAGGTCACTAGGTTAAAGGTCAAGGTTACAGTGACTCGAAATAGTAAAATGGTTTCTGGATGATAACTCAAGAATGCATACACCTAGGATAATGAAACTTCATAGGTACATTGTTCATGACTGGCAGATGACCGCTTTCAATTTTCAGGTCAAAGGTCAAGGTCACAGTGACTCAAATCAGTAAAATGGTGTCCTGATAAAAACTCAAGAACAATTAGGCCTAGGATCATGAAACTTTATAGGTACATTGATCATGACTGGCAGATGACCCCTAGTGATTTGCAGGTCACTAGATCAAAGGTCACAGTGACCAAAGACGTATTCACACAATGGCTGCCACTACAACTGACAACCCATATGGGGGCATGCATGTTTTACAAACAGCCCTTGTTAAAAAAGAGCAATGTCGAAGCAATAAGTCCAGAATGACTTCCCCTTGAATATGAGAAAATTTTGAAATCCCGCTTATTTACGCAATAAATTCCACGGTTATCATCCAATTATTTCCAAATTTGCACAGTTTCTTTATATCATTGAGGACTTGAACCCTATTGAATATGAGCAGTATCGGAGAAATAAGTACACAATAATCTCCCCTTGAATTTGAGAGAATTCTGCTTGCGCGTTTAAGTACATAGTTTCCATCTTATTATTTCCAAACCCGCACAGCGTTTATTGCAGTAGATCGATTCAGGCCCTCATGGGCCTCTTGTTAGGAATTAGATGCTCAACTTTCAGATTTTGATTTGTCAGATGTAGCACTTTTATAATATATGCCTAACTAAAAAAGTCATTTGTTTACCAGATGGATCAAAATCTCGTTCCCAGCCACATATCTTAGTTAGAAGGTAATTTTCAAGCGGTTCCGTAGTGTAGTAGTAACACGCTCGCTTCACATGTGAGAGGTCCAAGGCTCGAGCCCCAGTAGAATCAAATTATTTTATTTGTGTTCTATGTTAACTTTTTGTTTTGATGTAGACATTTTAGTTTAAATTAATATGCTGTTTTATTGTAACCATTTTTTGATTTTATTATGCCCATGAAATATATGTGTGAGAGGGTGAGGGGAGCTAGTTCGTAAACACATTAAAACTTTTACAGTTCATTTTTATTAAAATTAATGGATGCCGTGTGGTGACAACGTTAATTAAAATTTCCTACATCTCTTAGATATCTTATAAAAATTACACGAGTTTTTATATTAATAAATAAATGCAAACAACACATCTATTATGCATGTATTTTTGTTGTTGTTTATGGTTGTCTATCATAGGCCCTAAGTTCTATCCCTACCACATATAGAGCGCAAAGCGCGACACGTATTATTGATTGTAACAATGAGTTATGATAAAGGAAGCAGCCGCTTTCCAAGGAGGAGCTGTGTCCCAGCAACCCGTTTCCCTAGAGTCAAGCACTCCTCGGAGTTTTTTTTTAGAACCACATATAGAGCGCGAAGCGCGACACGTATTACTATCCAGGTGGTATGGACCCTTTGGTATGGACTTTGTTAGGTGACACTGTGAATGCGCGTTTTGTGACACTTTTTCCGTTCCTTAATTAGCGCGAAGCGCGACACGTATTACTATCGCTCGATTGGTCATTGTCGGCTCGGGTACTACTTACATGTACCCCGGGTACATAAATAAATGCAAACAACACATCTATTATGCATATATTTTTGTTGTTGTTTATGGTTGTCTATCATAGGCCCTTAGTACAATCCCTACCACATATAGAGCGCGAAGTGCGACACGTATTATTGATTGTAACAATGAGTTGTGATAAAGGAAGCAGCCGCTTTTCAAGGAGGCGCTGTGTCCCAGCAACCCGTTTCCCTAGAGTCAAGCACTTCTCGGAGTTTTTTTAGAACCACATATAGAGCGCGAAGCGCGACACGTATTACTATCCAGGTGGTATGGACCCTTTGGTATGGACTTTGTTAGGTGACACTGTGAATGCGCGTTTTTTGACACTTTTTCCGTTCCTTAATTAGCGCGAAGCGCGAAACGTATTACTATCGCTCGATTGGTCATTGTCGGCTCGGGTACTACTTACATGTACCCCGGGTACGGTAAATATACTTAAACGTACCCGGTCGATATAAGACTGTACCTGAGTTGTATTACCGCCTAAAATCCGATGTCGGAAAACGCGCTACCGATTCCGTAAAACAATATTGTTTATCTAAAACAAACTTCTCTGTTAAAAAACTGCTCAAACATGCTTTTTGACTATGAGTTTCGATAATATAAAGGCCATTTAACAGAAAATTTGACATAAATGTAAATATAATTAGTTAAAAAAAACAGCCGACAACGACCGTTTTAGCGTTCAAATTCCCGGGTACGTTTTAGTATATTTACCGTACCCGTGGTACATGTAAGTATACTTAAGAGTACCCGAGGTACTTGTAAGAAGTACCCGAGCCGACAATGACCAATCGAGCATTACTATCCAGGTGGTATGGACCCTTTGGTATGGACTTTTTTAGGTGACACTATCAATGCGCATTTTGTGAGATGAAGCAGATTTTTTAAAACCTACACAGTTCTGTACCATTCATAAAAATTTCACACGGATGTCAGTAAAAAAAGGAAACCAATGTTGATTAAATGAACTATGGAGTGTTTGGGGGTTACAACACAAAATCATAGACAATGGTTATTTGGGGGTTATAACACAACATCATAGAAAATGGTTATTTGGGGGTTATAACACAAAATCATAGATTATGGTTATACCAGTATCTTTTTCTATTTTGTTTAGAATAATCGGTCAATATATTAATATTCACAGTAGAAAAAACTCGTTCCATGTAACTTCATTGTGTGCCTTTTACACTGAAATTTCCGACGCCCTTTGATGCTTTGCATCAATACTTATCTTGTATTATACATGTTTGCATTTGTTCGGAGCCAATATTCTAACGTCCAACTGTTTCATTATGTACCGTACGAAATGTAAACAATATAAATATAAATAACGTCGTGACTTTTACTTTTGTATTTATGAACAAACGGCAATTTTGTTGAATGGTCATACTAATTTTTTTTTGTTTAATGAACGTCTAATAAACACATTTAAGTACGTTCTATAAACAATTTAATGTAAGGATAACATTGCAAACCAATACCTATATTTCCACATCATACATTAATACATCAGATGCATGACGAAGATAAGAATGCGTTCCGACGTCTGCCTGTAAGTGTCGTCACACAAAGAAAAAAATCATTGTCTTGTGGCCAACATAAGGTAACATGTCCATATGTTCTTTGCTGTCACCTAGCATTATCTGTTTTATGTGTACTGTTTCAGTCACCTTCGTGTATTCTCGACGATACTTTGTGTACTAAATCCAGTTGTAATGTAATATTGAAATAGTTGGTTGCATTTTGTTGTTTTTCTTTTTTTGGTTGGAGAACTTAACACGTGTGTGCTTATACTGCAATGCTGGACCCACTGAAGCTACATGATGTAGTATGCCGCGGTAGAATTGCAAAGACTTCGTTAAGCTTTACAGATAAAAACCTACACATATCGAAGATTATGGTGTTGGAGAATTGAAAAGTTAAAAGGACCTTAAGTAATATGGTTCACGGAAAGACATGGTTTGGGTAAAGCTTGCATTGCGGTTAGCCATATAACTTACAGTTTTGTGACTCATATACCTTCAGTAATTAATGTTAATCTTTAATACTGATAAGACCAGTGTGCACAGTGTACAGAAGTACAGGCCGAGTTATTCAAGTCGCATTTTATTTAAAAACAAATACTTCTTAAAGTTAAACAAATATATGCGGTGTTTAGATTTATAATCACGACCGTATCACATGCCATTTAATTTCTATATTGTACCCAAAAACATATGTGACTTCAATACGAAGAAATCAAGTGTATGCTCTATACCATGTTAGGCACATTGCACGGTAAACGTACAACTTGTTACGTTATATATATATAAATGGATACATGTATGTTATATACCTGAATGAATATGCTGGCTTTTTCCACATAGGAGAAGAGAATACATTTAAATGTACACAGCATATGCCGGAATATTTTCAGGCGATATAATTCCTATTATGTACTGCGACTTTAAAGGTGTCGACCCCAATTGTACACATATATATATTAAGAGTTGTCTAATGTGTGATACAGTCATTTGTTTAATGTATTATATACACTTTTTTAGGATAGAAACCCACATTTTTCTCCTTAATATATTAATACATAATATTCCTACATTGAAAGTTCCCTTAAAGGGTTCAAATCCAAACGCTTTGAATTACTGTTCATCATCAAATACCCCAGTGGGATTCGGATAAAGATTATTATCCTGTCTGTCTGTTAAGTTATTTCATTTGGTTTTTATATTAATTATACAATTGATGGACTGTACTTTTTCCGATCATCTATCATTTCATCATCGAATTCGACCGGTATTTTCGTACGTTAACGCAATAATGGTCTAGAAATCTTGCAACAGATACGATCATGCGATGGAGTAGGTTTGATTTGATATTATGATAACTTTGATAAATATCGTACTCACGAACTATCGTAAGCATATGTGTACAGCTTTGTGAGCATATTTATGTTTCTAGTCCACATGCCAGTTCACAGTCCATAATTATATACATATCGATTTCTGACGGTACATGTAATTACGAACAATTAAATCTCCCTTAAGAAGAATTCAAAATTCATAGAAAGATATAATAGCGCACTTGAAATGTAACGCGTATTTTGATTGGTTGTTATTTTTAGCAGATCCCTGATTGGCTATATAATTTGGAGGAACAATTAAATCTTCCTAAGGAAGAATTCAAAATTCACAAGAAGAATTAAGATGACCGGCTAAAAGGATCATAAGTCACGAATTCTTACTTAGGAAGATTGATATCTTCCTAAGGAAGAATTCATGATTTTTGATCCTCATGGTACGTTATATAAAAAGTAACACACCGAGGGAGCTGTTCATTGTTTCATTGTGTTTGTACCAACAGCCATTTGACCATCTGTAATTTGAGCACATGTGCGCGGTAAAATTGTTTCCAAATTCGTTATCATTATCTTAACTTTTTTGAACACTGCTGACGGAAGTCTTTGGTCTTTATCACACTGATACTATATGCAGGAATTGGCACAGCCTGACATAATTTCAACTTTACCGGCTACAAAGATCGAACAATCCTTAAACCGACATGTATTGATGGATTGTCTTGTTCGGGCCTGTTCAAGGTTAAATGGTATTCGAGATATAGAATGTCAGGCTTAAGCATGCTGTTTGCAATGAGCATTTGACATTCAAATCCTACGTAAGATCAATATTAATAGAACAAAAAAATGATAATAACGAGGAAGAGTTTTTTATTTGTTATGTGAAAAAAGACTTGGAGAAAAACAATGTTAACCAAACGAGTATTATTTGTTCTCATAGCGCATTTGGGATATTACTTTTATATTTCTATTAACAAGAAATGTCTTTAAAAAAGATATACGGCGTCGATAGTTCAATGAATGAGATCAAGGATAGCGAATGTCTTTTTCTGTGCAGTTCTTAGCTGCATCACACGCAGTACGGGATGTTACGCGGAGTTTTCGCGGCTTATTTTACATTATTACAAAATGCTGGTCATAAACCTATAGATACAAAACAGAAAACCAAAAGAAGAATAGAAGTGAAATTAAAACATATGAGTCAACCGGCCACACGCGAAGTATCCGTATTTATAGGCGCGTTCTTCGAACAAACCTGTTTTAGTGGTTTGTCGGGCATCGCTATTTGATTCGATTATTAACAGTATCGAGAATCATCGTGCTCATGCTTAATACATTAGTCAATATGGTGGAATAATTATTGTTAAATTAATCAAAAATAATATTTATCATTGTATTGTTGAAAAGACATTAAGAATTTATTATTGACATACCATAATTATATTGCTGAATATCGTCATTTAACATATTTCTGGTCTAAAGAAAACTCCAGGTCACCTAGTTCACGGATAGCGTCTTTATTATAGAACGATTATTTTACTGGCCGCGAACTCTGGTGATTACCTGTATATAAACTCTGACATTTACACACTGGCCGCGAATTCACCCGATACCTCGCGGGTTAAAATGCAATGCATTAAAGTGAGGCCTCGCTTCCACTGCTCTTTATACTTTTACATGTTAACATGTTGACAGGAATATGGAAGTAAATACTAAATATGAGAACATAGCCTTTAAGTATAAACGCTTTTGCCTTGGCAATCCTCGGAAAATAAAAGGTGCACGCACAAACTGTATTGATGTCGAGAATTGAGCGTTAAACTGTTCTATCTATTAAGCCTTTTCATTAGAGATAAAAAATTGTTTCATGCAGTAAAACAGTGTTTTACAGACGCGGATATGTGTCCAATGTTCTGGTGGTATACTCAAATCAGCCAGTGGAATAAATGAAGTGTATTCATTCGCACCTAGCCGCGGGAAATTTTATTTGAATTTTATTGGACACTTACAAAGGTCAGGTAAGGTAAAAAGCTGGCTTAATACAGCTACGCCGAAAATACGTGAATAAGCGACAACTATATAAGTTCACTAATTCCACAGACTTTCCACGTGTTCGATCATTAAACATCGCCAGATATTCTTTAATAGGTAGTTCACTAACTTCTGTTGCTCCGGAACACCTATGAATTGTTGTGTGAACAATATTGCGAATGCACAGAAAAGCACATCGTCGGATACCCACGTTCGACCCATTCCGCTACTCTCCATTTATCGCTAATGCTGGAGAGTAACGGAATGAATTAGTCGTGGGTATCCGACGATGAGAAAAGCCATCGTCGGATAAGAAAAGCATTCACCACCTACGTTCTGAATATTGCTATAGTCACTAACTTCATTCCGAATAAGCGTGGTTTCACAAAAGATAGGATATGTAAATTGGCAGGTGGGTCAAATTTAAATTGGCTGGTAGTGGTATAAAATGTGCAATAACAGCAGATTATTATCGGTTGTTGCAGGATATATATGTATATTTATTTATTTATTTATTTATTTATTTATTTATTTATTTATATTAATATACATATATTCCGAAGCGAATGAATGAAGATCACATGACTGACTGTCAAGGCCGAGCATTGATTTCCATGTGCAAATCAACCAACCATATAATAGCTAACGGTCGAATGCCTGGAGATAAAGCGGATAATTACACTTTTACCTCACCACGTTGTCTTAGAGTAACTGATTATTTACTTATACACCACGACACGTACCATCGGAATATCATTCATGAATTTGAAATACTTGATTGGGCCGAATTTTCTGATAATGCTGGCCTTTATTTAAGTTTTCTAACAGAAAATAATTTTAACATGCAAAACAATAAAAATGAAACAAACAACAAGAAGTACAAATAATATTTGATATTGACAAATCACGTTTATTACTATGGCAAAAGCTAATTAACGCACACATAAGCTCTAAAATGGTTTTCTGCATTCAAAGCCATGTATTCATCAGTAAAATCAGCCGTCAGGCTAAACACTAAAGTATCCGAATACATCAATTCATACTCTGGTGTTAAACAAGGCGAACCCGTGTTCAAGCATTCTATTCATGGTGTTCGTCAATGACATTATTGCAAATATTAATTCTACTCTTGAAGGAATCATTTCGATCAACGATATAAAATTCTTTTTATTGTCTTATGCCGATGATCAAGTCATATTTGTGTAACGTAACAGCCCCATAGGTTATTTATCGATATCACATATTGTTTATTCATATAACATACATATTATGTAAGATAATATAACAATATGATAGAAATTTAATTACAGATAATATTAATAATGTGATAGGAATTTATAAGTAAATTTAGTAATCATAATTGTATTTCAGAAATTATCAAGAGATGTTTTAATAATATGACAAAATCATGTACGCATTACAGATGTTTTAATAATGTAAGAAAATGTTAAAAGTTTATTTACATAAATAATTCTAAATAAAATAACTGTTGTAATTAATGATACATATGTCATAATAATAAGAGTTCTATAAAGAAAATATTTGAATGTTAAAAACAATAATAACATAAATGAAGTTTGGAAATTTAATAATAAATCTTTGTGATATATTGGTCATGATTATAGGATTTAAAAATTATTATTATTTTTTAAATTATAAATAATATATGAGTATACATAGAATAGAATTTTAATTAAGATCTCGTGCAAGTAAAAACCAGATAGACGAATGATTCTGTTGCTCAGCAATGTGTATTTAACAAAGGTTTCCAAATGATAAAGTGGTCAAAACTAATGCCACGGGAAGTCTAATCTCATTAAGTTATTTCTTACATCCATTGAACTATGCCGATGAAAGACGATTACAATAAAACCGTATTATCACTAGACATAAAAAAATACTGCAGCGGGAATCCTAATCTTATTAAATTATCTCTCACATCCATTGACCTATACGATGAAAGACGATTGCAATAATACCTATTATCCACCACAAATAGTCAAATCAGATGTCTGAAAGGATTATTCGATAAATGGGTAAACACATTAAAAATTTGGTTGCTCCATTCCCAGGTAATGACATGTCGGAACAGAACTTTAGCGGTGAGCCATTCGGCAATTAACAAATAGTAAGGAAACTATTTGACCAAGCCAATCAGAAATTAATGAGTATTCAGTAAAACGCTTTGACCAATGATATATAGTATAAGGAATATTATTATTTTATGTTTATGTGTATTACGAAATAGAACGAGATGTTTTATGTAGAAACGACACACTTGGCTTAGATTTTGAGGTGAACGGATCGAGATAGATCCAATCCTGTAGTTGTCAGACGGTACTTATATATTTGAAAATATGAATTATATTAGATATTAAATTGGACTGGAATTCACATATGGCGTTGTTGTTAAGTATTTCATTACACGTTGTTATACGGATAAATTGACATTAATAGAAAGGGACGGACTTGCCCTAATCGCATGTATCAAAATGTAGTTAAAGCGAGTCACGTCATTATGGCAATACGCGCATGACGTGAAATCGAACGATAGGTTATACACTATTAAATGAAAAGAAATGAACTTTGTTTGTTACTGTGTGTTCGAAACGAACAATAAGCGATTACGTGACATTTTCGACTTCACCCAAATCAGCCCAACTGATGTTAAATGACATTGAAAACTATTGTAATAGATATAAATTGAAAATTTCAATGCACTTAAAACACATTCACACACTGAAAAACAATCATGAATATTCCTTACAAATACAGCATGTTCTTGGACGAAATTTGCAGCTTAAAAATGTAACATATAAATAGTCAATTCAAAATAAAATCCCACAACAAACAAACAAAATTTACAAATATTTACAATGAATCATCAATGGCTAGAATGAAGCTTTGCTAAACACCTAACAAACGCAAGTTTGTCTCAGACACCCAATGTAGACCGCCATATAGTCGCCTAATCATGTCTAATCATGTCGAAATCGGAATTATTTAAGACTCGTGACTTGGCAACATTTGCTAGAACATATTGTGCAACATTCAAGCTAAATTCGTGTAACCTTCATCCGCAAACCATTTGTTTTTTACTTGCATACAATGTAACCCATATTCACAAATCATATGACTCGCATTCACCATCATTTGACAAAGGTTAACCAATCATGTGACCTAGATTCACAAATCACATGACAAAGATTATTGGCCGGCATAAGGCAATGTCTGTGATAATTGAGCCAAAATTAAAATGCTGATGATGAAAGTGGTGTTGCTGATGTTTTCAATGCTGGCTGTTATCCATGATCCATGAGGATGATGATGGTGGTGGCAATACAAAACATTCAATGACTTTAAGTTAATCAAGGCAACACATATGTTTGTTCATGATATATATCACTGATGAAGTTTAATATGAAGATGGTGATTCAGGTGATATCGACAATAAGTACGAACTGTGTACTGAATTATAGTTTTATACATTTTATACCGAATATACAAAATATAAGGCGTGTATAATTAATGTTACAAACTTACAAGTTACTACTCCATTAACTGAACTGACGAACCCTTGTGTTTTATGTCAAGGTTATATTATTCATTTCAAATGGCATTGTGTCTTCATTTTTTATCCTCATTAAAAGGCTGTGACTTTTTTTTACAGAATTGCAAATAAACAAACACTAGTGTGCCGACGATTTTCAGCTCGTCAGTAAATGTATCAAGAAAAACGGAAAACGTGTTCATGAACATCTCGCTCAAATACATTCACTAAGAGCATTAGCTGCTTATTTCGAGACCATCCAGCTTGAACTCTACATTACCAGCTTTATTTATTTAAACTGGACATTCTTAATTGAGTTGAATGGATTAGTTTATTTATGAAAGAACATATCAGAACAGATTTACGACTTAAGCATATACAGCTCATCGTCAAAATAACAATATAGCAATAATACATACACATAAATACTCATTCGTAAAAAAACACAATTGTGTTTATGTATTTTTACTAATATATGATTTGTGTGTGAATGTAATATGTAAAAGAAGGCTCTTCATTATTTTTTAACAAAAATAAATGGATGTAAAAATCCGCAATTAATTGAAAAAAATAATGCGGTTAGATAATATATACAGAATTCCAATTCTGGGGAAAAACTTATCTATACATATTCGGCTCTAAGTTTAAATGCTTTAACACAGAAATTAGCAAGACGTATCAGTATAGATTGTCTAGTCTCATTCAATAATTGTAAAATTTTTAACATACTTGGTCTTCTTCTGTAAACATCAGGTATAAATGTATTTCTAAAATTATCATACAAAGGGCATATCAAAACAAAATGGTACTTATCTTATTGGAATGTTTTGGTGCCTACCAGTTTCTATATATAGAACATGAGAAGATAGTCTTAATTTTGCTGTTATGTTTTTAAATTTAGAATTTTCATTTTTTTCTAAGTAAATGGATCTTTCAAAGATGGGTTTAAATTCCTTGTAAAGAAATAGTGATGAAGTGTAATAAACATCAATTCGCCATTTGAATATAAACAAATCATGTAATCTTTTGCGAAACAATACAATAAAGCTGTTAACATCAACAGATTCTGGATATCTCCACACGTCATTAAAACCCGACTCTTGCAAAAATTGTCGCAAGTTTGATGACTTTGAGTGAGGGTAAAACATGCTTTTTTACATTGCCTGCGAATAATATTGCTTAAAATACAGTTGGACGATATTTCGTTGAACAATTTTAAGAAACATTTAACTACTCGTAAATATCGACATATATACATCGGGTATCTACCAACTTCGGCATACATAGCATTTGAATTTGTAGTAGCTTTCACATTTAAAACAAAGTATTTATGGCTTGTATAAATGCGCCAGTGCTTGACATAACTATTCTTAGATAATTAAAATTCTTCACGATTTCAAGAGCATTGTTGTTATTAACCCAATTATATCCCTTTTTTAATTTACCTTTATAACATAACATAACATTTATTCGGCATTAAATAGCATATTGCAAATGTATAGCCTATACACAGTATGTATTTGAGATAGCAAAGACATGGTACATGTATCTGAGAAGTACAACACACAATGATGCATACAAATAGTGGGTAAAACGAAAAAGAAAAAAGGCATGTCAAAATCATTCAAAGAATAGAATCAATAAGTCATTTACATAATGAATATATAATTTCGGTGGTGAATTTCATTTACAAAAAAAACGTTCTCATTGTTTAAATGATCGAGTATATGTTCAATGCTGGATGCAATTAAAGATTTAACAATTGTTCAGTTACACAGATATAGTTAAGTAACATTATTACGTAATGCTTATGTTAAAATTACAAAAAATAATGAGTAGATTTATTTAATCATTTAGCATAAAACATATTTTTGCTGTCTCTTTTATGTAAGTTGAATATTCTAATTGAAAGTGATAACAAAACAATTACCTTTATTATATTCTAATTGATAATAATAACAATACAATTACATTTTCAAATTTTGAAAATCATACAAAGAAGTGAGTTGATCAAATGACTATTGGATAGAGTAAAAGTGATTAACTTGTGTGATTATTATATATTATGTTGACTATTTGTAATTCATCAACTCCAATTTGTTAATTGCTAGGCGGTGTACGTTTGTTAACCTGATTATAAATAATGTGTCAAATTCTTCACAATTGCTGGAACAAACGTGAATACAAGTAAATGAACCGGAACCAGTTTGACACAAGAATGGCTTTGATCTGAAAGAATAAAATGAAAACAATAAATACGGTTCTATCCAATATTTTTCAGTGCAAGTCGTGCATGAGTATCAATAACTGTTTGTTTATTTTGAGTTTTTGCTTGTGTTGTTTATGTAATTACGTTAAAACGAAATATCTGTGTAAGGACGTATGACCTTATTTAACAGTGTAGAGTATATTAAATGGACCTGCTAGTAGATTTACTTTTAATTTATTAAATTTTATTTGACGTACAACTTTATAATGTTGCGAAGAGTTGAGAACAAATGAAATAACCCGTTGCCTTTAAAAGCATATGCTACCACCACAGCACTTAGTCTTTAAGAGAGACTCTATTCACAAATTTATGAAATTAATATTTATAAAAATAACTGTTATATATTTTAAAAAAGTAAACAGTATGTTTTAAAGCAAAAGCAAAACTCTCCTGGTAATTTTTTTAAAGCATTTTGATTTATTATTTGATAATTTATCGCAAGCCAATAATATATTTTTAGGAACATGGCACTTAAACTCTTATACAACGCCTCCCATATACAATAACCAGATTGCTCTACATTCAACAGTGCTATATTTTAAGTATCATCACAATTGATCAATGTAAACTAAAGATATTAACCATAATCAATATGCTTGTTGTTTTCCTTTTTGACGATGCTGGGACAGCAGCGTCCAAGGTTTGATAATCACCTAGAAAATTTTCACAATGGCCATCTATGTAAAAGACCGAGCCAGTCCGATTGAGATAATTCGATTTTTCAGTTACTTCCCTTGGGCATACGCCACTGCGTAGGATCCTAGCATTGATAACATTCTCCTAGCAGAGTTGTCTTAATGAGAGTTTCGATTAAAAACTTTCTTACTGCATACATTGGCTTGTTTCGCTATTTAGAAGTTGTCATTTAGGATATATGCATTATTTATTCACTAAATCTCCGCTTATGACAACAATAGTTGGAATTCGAAGGATATATACTCGATGTGAATGAAGGACTTTCTGGTCTCTGGATCGTAACAGCTTGACACGGCAAAACTGGCATACTGATTACTGGTATTTTTAGTTATCAATATAAGTCAAATTGTGCTTTATAAATTGTATTCGAGCATGTTGCGACTTATTGAATGACTATGATACCCGATATCAACATTTCATCGGGGATTTGCAGATCACCAAGCTGTCCTGAGATTCAACATTGATTTCAAACTTTTTACTGGTTAGTACTTTTTCTTAGTGTTAGTACTTCTTATCATTTTAAAGTTAAATGAACTGTGTCACAGTAAAAGAGATATTAACCCTTTCAGTGCGTGACCGAATTTTAAAGGCCTTTGCAAACAGTTTGGTTCAAGATGAGACGCCACAGAACGTGGCGTCTCATCTGGATCCAAACTGTTTGCTATTCTGATAGTATTCTTTGAAAAAAAATGAAGAAAATGCTTATTTTACAAATTCAGCAGACGACTTTTAGCAGACGACAAATTTCCCAGCATGCAAAGGGTTAAGGCGATTGTGGCAAGTTTGGATCTAGATCAGCCAGCAGTCGCTTGAAAGCTGTTTGCTTAAAAGCGTTTTTCTGACAATAACAAATAATTTAATTGGATACTGATTTGACTGCGCTTTTCCTGTGACCTGGCTCAAATAACAGAATTGTCATTAATCAAATTATTTATTTCGAACATTAATCAATTGTTTTTCTTGTCCCTCGGGATCAATGACTCCAGCACTTTCCTGTTGAGAATTGAATACTGCTAAAGGCGATGCTAGGGGGCGTGAGAGATGTTGCACCTTCCAGTATCGCTCGATTGTTCATTGTCGGCTCGGGTACTACGTACATGTACCCCGGGTACTCTTAAGTATACTTACATGTATCCCGGGTACGGTAAATATACTAAAATGTACCCGGGAAATTAAACCCTAAATCAGTCGTTGTCGACTATTTTTTGTAATAATTATATATACACATTTATGTCAATTTTCTGAAGAATGGCCTCTATATTATCGGAACACATACTCAAAAAGCATGTTGATGCAGTGTTTTTTGAAGAGAAGTGTGTTTAAGACAATCGGTTGCGCGTTTTACGACATCGGATTTTGGGCGCAAATACAACTCGGGTACAGTCTAATATGGACCGAGTACAATTACGTTTATTTACCGTACCTGGGGTACATGTAAGTATACTTAGAGTACCCAGGGTACATGTAAATATACTTAAGAGTACCCGGGGTACATGTAAGTAGTACCAGAGCCGACAATGACCAATCAAGCTCCATTATCCGTAATGAACCGACTCAAAAAACCGAGTCGGCAATATTTGACTTAATTTTTGGTTTGGTTGCTCACGAGGGATCGAAAATTTCAGAATCTTCCTAAAAGCCCTACGGGTTTGATCCCCAGAAGCGACATTGAAAACTAGCATACTTTGTTATCTAAAAGGTTGCTAAACCTGCTATACAATGATAATGTGAATTTTCTCTCACATGATGTTCATCAGTCATATTATATAAAAACTTACAGCAGTAGTAAACAACTGGACATAATTAATGAACGCATCTTTCATTTGTCTTTGACACTTTGATTTTGACATGACCTAGATTTAAATATGTGACTGGACTTTACCAGCACTCTTGTAACAGAGCTAAAGTTTAAATGTACCACTGAAGATCGCCTAAATCCAGGTTTTGCTATTATAGACGTGTGGAAAGTTTTAAGGGTGTGACAAGTAAGCAAAAATTGGTCATTACCCAGAGGCCACAACTGTTCTATGACTGTATTAAAACAAGAAAAATCAGTGCCTGATTTAGATTTCCTTAGATAGTTCAATAAAAACTAATTTCATAAGCCTGGTAACAGTCTAACGGTAATGCTACCAATGTGTCAACCAGGGCCTTGAATTTGAAATCTAGGACATGCATGGTAATTTCTTCATGAAATCAGGACACAAAATTGTATTTTAAGTCCTTAATTGACCTGGCTATAGTTCCCAGATTATTATAAGCTCAATCAGTATATTTATATCATTATTTATGCTTTGTGTATTGTAAACATATACACAATCATGCAGTTACATGATAGCAATAAATAATATCAAAGCTACCCATACTATAAAGGTCATTGACAAAGCCTATGGTCAAAATGTGAACACATTGAGTGTAATCGCCCTCTCGTGCCAGCAAAAACAACACGTTGACAGGTTGTCATTTTTGACAGTTCTACTTTCACTTTCACTTTGTCATATCAAACTATTAACAATTATGTGGCTGAGAAAAATATCGCCATTGCTTTTTATGCTCCCGGTAGGGTGGCCTATATCAGTTGAACTGTCAGTCAGTCAGTCAGTGTGTCAGTCTGTCCGTCCGTCCGAAATCTTTAATGGCCATAACTTTTTTAATATTGAACATAGCAACTTGATATTTGGCATACATGTGCATCTCATGGAGCTGCACATTTTCAGTTGTGAAAGGTGAAGGTCATCCTTCAAGGTCAAATGTCAAATATAAAGCGTCTGTCTGTCTGTCCGAAAACTTTAACATTGGCCATAACTTTTTCAATATTGGCATGCATGCGTATCTCATAGAGCTGCACATATTGATTGGTGAAAGGTTAAGGTCATCCTTCAAGGTCAAGGTCAAATTTTGCAATATTGAATATAGCAACTCCATATTCGGCATGCATGTGTATGTCATGGAGCTGCACATTTTGAGTGGTGAAAGGTCAAGGTCATCCTTCAAGGTCAAAGGTAAAATATATGGGTTCAAAGCTGCGCAGGGGGCATTGTGTTTCACAAACACAGCTCTTGTTTAATATATTTTCTGCACATTTCTTAAAAAAACATCAATTCACGATTTTCTTCGTTAATTCAATCATTCCTGACAGACTTGTGTACATATTTCGCTTACATTTTGACGCGCGTAGGTAGGACCGCATTACCGCTTCCGAAATGTGTATTCATACTATTGCCTTCGAGGAACTTATCTGATGTTTGACGGAAAGGGCCAAAAATGTGTGAGTGTGGGTCAAGTTTCCCATAGGTACTACTTTCCCGTTCCCCCAATTTTTTTTCCGTACCTAAAATTTTTCGTACCCAATTTTTTTTCTTACCCAATTTTTTTTTCGTACCCAATTTTTTTTTCATCCCCAATTTTTTGTTCGTACCCAAAACTTTTTCGGTCCCAATTTTTTGGTTCCCAAATATTTTTTCGTACCCAAATTTGTTTTCATACCCAATTTTTTTTCGCAAAATTTTTGTAGCAATTTTTTTTCGTACCAACATACACAATTGTGGTGATGTAGATAAACTTAACTTGATGCTTTTATATCCATCCTCTCAAAAGCATCGTCACACCAGTACTGTCAGTACTTTGATTTTAGATACAGGGATATTGACATTTTCCCGACTTTTCCGTAATTATATACCAAGCTCGGTCTTCATATAAACTCACAACACATACTCTTCGTGAAACACCTCCATCCAAACTCAAATTATAGAGAAAAACTTATGTTGTATTTGACAACATTGATGCAATAATAAGTTATATAATCATATCAAAAATTCAGGTAACGGTGTGAATGCTGAAGGAAGATACTTGATAATCCGTGGCATTTTGCTCTTTCAAAAGAGAATTTCTGACAATGATGTAACAATCCAAATATTTCCAATAAAAAAGCATCTCATATTCATGTTTAACAAGTTAGGAAAACAACTTATAACTTCAATTAGTAGTGCATTTAAGTATTTCTAATCATTTTCTGTTCATTCTTTCAAATGCTATTTATTGTTGAAACATAATTGAGTGGGTGTGATTTTATGTATTGTCTGAGTAGAAAATTCAGCAAAAACTAACATTGAACGGGTGTAGAAGAAGGCTAACTTGCAGTGATACTTCAAACGAGGCTGCCTCAAAATACGCAACAGAGATAGCGATAGGTGTGTAACCTACCGTTGGCATGTGGATGCGACGTCGGCAACGGAGAAGCACTCGTTGAAGTCATTACTGCAGAAAACAAATCAATAAATCAACCTATAATTCAATCAACCTATATATCAATAAACCGATCAATCGATGCGAATCGATCTTTCAATCAATCACATAAATTAATAAATCTAATAATTGATCAATACAAAATTCATTTATAAATAATAAATCGATAAGACAATCATCGATCCATCTCTTTTTCTCATTTCAGCATGAAATTTTAGAGTCAGTCACTCAGGAAATAAATTGATCTGTCAATCAATAGATTAATGTGTTAATAAAAGTGCAGCCTAGCAGTCAGTCAATAATTCGATTTATGTATTAATCGTCAGTTCAGAATGAAAGTCAGTCATCTCTCAGTAAATCGATAACTCAATCAATTGAGCTATATATTAATAAATAATTCAGTATGTAATTCATTCAACATATTGTTTTAAAATTAACGAATCATTTGATCCATGATCATATATCAATACATTGTTTGTCATGGAACTAAATCAATCAATCAATCCCGGATACATGGAGTATGCGTGATTAAACGCCCGTACCGTGTAGTAACAGTGAAATCAGATCAAAGTTAATCCCCGTACTTTGCAGTACCAGTGTGATTAAACGCCCGTATCATGCAGTTCCAGTGTGATTAAAAGCCGGTACCTTGTAGTACCAGTGTGATCTGATCGTAGTTCTTATGAGAGTCGTCAACTTCGTCCCCTATCAGGCACATGTAGCGGGCTCCGTCAAGGGCATCCGACATGGTCACCGTTACCTTGCTCTCCCCGTGATACCAACAGTGGTCTCCCTGCCCCAGGGTGTAGGACTGATTCACCAGGGTTGGGTCAACGAGATTCCAGACGTCCGTACCTTTCTGGGAGAATTTCCAGCTGAAATGACGTTGGGGGCATACTACAGCGTTTCATGATGTTCATCGAAGATTATATACCTGAGAGTTGAACTGTCGAAATTCTAATAAATTTCTAATAAAACGTCCTTTTAAACGTTTTAAAATAAAGGAGCTACATGTTAATGCATTACAACGTCATTAAGAAAGCATGATATACATTGTGTGTTTAAGGTCATTATATTTTATTGTTTTGTTTTGTTACATCATTTTATAACGCAACTAAACGTACATTTATTTTAAGGAATACTTAAAAAAGCCATTTAAGGATTCAAACATATTTTGGTGCCAATATAAAAGTGTTTATTATGTTATATATGGAGACCACTTGTAAATTAAACTGGACATTTTCTTTATAGTTGAAATGTATCAAACAAACATTATATTTGTTTGTGCATGTTTATAAACAAAAGAATCTCCATTGTATAAGAAACTCTATACTGAAACCTTTTACCCACATAACATGTTTCACCAATATACAGCTTTAAACTTACTTGATGGTTCGTGGGGGCCTTCCAACGTTGCCAGAGCAAAGCATGCTGAAGGTCATGTTTTCTTTTGCCTCAAAAACATCCTCGTTACTTTCGGGTATCCCTGGGGAAACTGAAAGGAAGGCAAAAACAAGATCGAGTATTTTCCGTGTTTTTGTTTCGAACTATAATAGGAAGACCTCACTCTGGAAAAACAGTTCGTAATGTGTGTTAAGTGTCGTTCCAGATTAGCCTGTGCAGTCTGAACAGGGTAATGAGGGATGACACTTTCCAATTTATGGAATTGTTCGTTCTTAGGAAGTCTCTTCCGTTAAGGCGAGTCTCTGATTAGTCTGTGCGAACTACAAAGGCTAATAGAAACGACACTTTAAGCAGATGCTTTAAACCCCGTTTTCCAAAAGCGAGGTTCAGTTTTATTGTGTCCCAAATTTATTCGTGGGTATTTAACTTATAACAATTAAGACAATATATGTATTTAGTAAACGGTATAACTTGGTATGTTTAAAGGTGTTAGGGTAGCATAGCTTGTATGGTGCTGGACTGCACGTCCAAAATCTCGGATCCGATTCCAAACCCGACCAAATTATTTGTGCTGGAATAGTCTTCACTATAGGGATAATACACGTTTTCGAGGGCATGATCATATGCGGATGCTCGAAAAATCCGGTCCTGCCCGAGTGCGCAGCACGAGGGCAGGAACGGATTTTGAGAGCGCCCGCAGATAATCATGACCGAGAAAATGTGCTTTTTCGCTATTATTACATAAACAAATCATAAATACTAAAATAAATTAAATAAACAAAGCTGTTGACTTGTCAAGAGAGTGAAGATGGTATAATTTGAAAAGTGGATTGAAATATGAATTGCCTTTATCCCTGCATATATGAGGAAACTGGTGCTTAGTCAGTTCCCCATTTATGCTATGAAAGTCGTCGAAGGCTGGAGTAATTAGCCATTACTAAGGGAAGTAACTGCGCGTGGACCAGTTTATGGATATGAAAAACACATTACAGGGCTTGAACGGCACGTGAATCGCCTTGTTAATACACGATTTATACCGTTCAAGCCCTCCTTTTGCCAAGTTAATGCATCCCCGCCAGAGGGCATTATAGATATATTTATGCAATAATATTATTAATTATGGCATCTTGGCGCCGTCCTACGATTCTGGTAGATGTTTAAGCCTAGCTCTGCGAAAACGGGGATTAATGCATATTCGAAAAGTGTCGTCCCAGATAAGCCTTTGCAGTCCACACAGGCTAATCGGGGACAACACTTTCCGCTCAAACTGGATTTTCGCTAAGAGGATAATACCACTAAAGCTGAACGTGTCGTCCCTGTCTACCCTGAGACTCATTTGCCTGTTACTGACATCCGTGTGTGTACTGGTAAGCCCGTGGTTCTTGGTGGTCAACGTCGATTTATGGACAGTACTAACCAATTATATCAATATTCGTTGATGCTGACAACTCCTTTGGACTGTTAACCTCGCAGCTGTACTGCCCAACATCCGAACACTTCAGACCGTCAATGGTCATAGTGAACGTGCTCTTGTCCTGGACCCGACTGAAGTTTAGCTTCGCGCGATTCTAAAATACAAACATACAATTTGGTAAATACATTCCGCGTCTGTGGCTACATACACGTTTATAAAGTTCTCCGTGTCTGAGGCTTCATTAAAGTTAATTAAGTCGTTTTGCGCCGAATGAAATATACAAGTTTTTGAAGTCCATGCGCGTCTAAGGCTACATGCAAGTGTCATTTTTTTTCGCGTCTGAGGCTACATTCAAGTTTATAAAGACCTCCAAGGCATAATACTACCTACAAGTTAATCAAAATCTTCCAGGACTGATGCTACAAATAAGTTTGTACAAATATACAAGTTTTTGAAGACATTCGCGTCTAAGGCTACATACAAATTTTTATTTTTCTTTCGCGTCTGAGGCTTCATTCAAATTTATAAAGACCTCCAAGGCTAAAGACTACCTAGAGGTTTATTAAAATCTTCCCGGCCTGATGTTACATATAAGTTTATTAAGTCTTTTTATCTTTTTTATTCTCAATAAATAACTTTCAAAGGCCATTTGGCTACTTTCAGCCTCTCGGAATGTTCAAAATCTTTGATTCCATGATCAAACAATTTCCTTGTTACGGATCCCAAATATGAGGAAAGGAGTACGTACAAGCAATCGAATCTGTTCGCACCACTTTGATTTAAACAAAAATCACGAAGCTTAATACAAACACAAATATTTGTTTTGTATTTAGAGATTGTGGTAGACATTCATTGTGTGTAAATTATTTTACTAATTTTATTTGTTATTGTTTGAAACCTTTAACGAATGCCCGTGCATCGTTATCCGATAAAATGTTATTTACTGTTCTGATCACTAGATGACGCTGGGCGAATCTGCTGCGCACCGAAACTAAGAAATGTATTGTTCACATACTGAATTTGTTATTCATGAATAAATCGATATGTTGGTGATAAAAACATAGTTATACAACATGTATCATCTTTTAAGCGTAACAAAATAACATATCGACATACAAGTTTATGATGGCCCTACGCTTCTGATGCTGGACGATAATGAGGCAACATAGAAGAGCATGTGATCCTTCCACGTTCTACACAACATGTAACTAAAATATGTAAATACCGATTTTCGGCCTAATCGCATAGTATTCTCGTCATTGTTTGTTTGTGTCATGCCGTCGCTGTTGTAAAAATATGACATATTAAAAAGCTTCTAACCACGAAATTCTTTGGTGCTTGGCTGGCCCATTCCGGAACCGGGCTGCTCATGAGCATTGTCGTCAGGATGACGTCACCTTTCTTCCAGCGCATGAAGATCAGATTGTCGCCTTTAACGTGGCGATACAAGCAAGGCATCTCAACGCGGTGTCCCATCTGATAAGCACCGCCTGGTGGAGTCAATAAGGCGTCTGAAAATAGACGAAACGGCAAGTGTTAACCTTGCAAGACACCACAAACAAGTAACAGATGGATTCCGCTCTTGAACAATTGGGCTCTATACATGTGTTTAAAGGGTCGCTCCAGATTATCGTCTGCAGTCCGAACAGGACAATTATGGACGACACTGTTCGTATAGACTGGATTTTTGTTTAGAAATGACTTCATTTAAACAACAGAACAAAAAAAGGCAAGTCATGTCTTTGATTTTGCACAGACTAATCTGGAACGACACTTTACGCACATTCATTCATCCAAGTTTTCCCGTAGCACGGCTCATACGTTAGTATGTTCCTCTTAAAAAATTAACAATTTCAATTGGAAGAACAGTGTATGCATAATGTAAGATAAAAGTGGCCAAGTTCCATCGTCTAATTTTCTTTATTTGCCCTGGTTAAAGCAATGTTAGACATATTTTCAACGTGACGAGAGTCGCAATATGTGAATCGAACAATTGTTGCGTGCGACGCCCGACTATTATGCTGTTTTGCAATAGGACCCTTTACTTATGGCCTTACTTGAATAATCGAGTCAGGTATTCAAGTCGGTTTATAAATCTGCACGGTTACATTAGGTTCTAATACAATAACTCATAATGACACTAAAACACTACATCAACTGATTAGATCGTTAGACATTGAGTCACGCGGACATAACATTTGACATTGACCTTATAACGCGTGCACTCGTTAGTTTCATTAGACGTTTCTTCAGACCATAAAGTAATGCTAATGAGAACTTCATTAATATTGCATAAAACACAATTGTATCGTCAACATAATCCACATAATTAATTATCCACTTATGCAATAAGTGAATTCCTGTGATTTGGCCACATTTGGAAATCCCTCGATAAACCGGTTCTCAAACGCGCTAATTACAATTATTGGGTAACAATAACGGAACAAAACGGCGAGTAATGACACAATGATACGGTATGCCCTCACTATGGCTACAGTTGATAAATTTTAATTTGATAATGGTGGACTGCTGATAAGAAGCAACAGGTTAAATGTCAGATTAGTTTGACTCTTATTCTAGTTCTATACGCATCGTGTCATTTTATAAAAGTTCTTTTGAACCGAAGCTTACGAGGTCATATAACATAATAAAACGATGCGACATATACATGTAGAGTCTATATTGCTACTAACATTTTATCATTTGTGCACACACTTTTATGAGTGTTTCTTAATATATGAATTGTAACAGCTCCGTTTTACTAGGTCTGGACTTTGCATACTTTTGTAATGCTTATATTTATACGCATATATGCAATACATATTAACTTTTTGATTTTCTTATTATTATCAACAGCGAAACAACTGTTTCCAATTTCAAAAATGGAGAAATCAAATGTTATCACTAAAAATATATCGATGCTATGTTCAACTTATTTGATCAACATTTGTAAAATGCTGTTTGAAATTAGAAATCGGTCTTCAATTATAAAAAAAAAACTGATAAGTGCATTCTTATAATATGGTTGACGCTTTCTCTTTCCACTTGAAAGAAATGTCCGAGAAATTTCAGACCGCATTCTTCATAATTTCATGTCATTATTTCCTTAAAAGGTCTTTTGAAATCCGACACCGATAGGAACAGATTATGCCTGTACCCGCATAAGATCCTATGGTTATCATTGTATTGTGCGTAACTCTATGTAACGGACATGATACGAAACAGATGGAAGGGACTTATTCACAATGTTTTGGAGTTAAAAAAAAATGCAAACACATATTTAGTATTTGGAATAATCTGCAATAATTGAACTAGTTAAAACAAAAAAAAATGAAATGAAATAAACCAAAATGAACTTGTACAGAATTATGTACCTGGACCGTTGGTAGAAAAAAAAAGTATTTCAGGTTGTGGCACTTAACGGCGTATTTGAAACGATTGGTTAGTAATGCACGTATTTAATAAGATATCGATGAGAAAAGTCACAATTTTATTTTATATTTTATCGACATCGAATGATGATTTCCCACATACAAAACCATAGTTTAATATTAGGAGTGTTATTTTGCTTGTATCAAACTATCATACATTATTGTTGAACATTTTCCTTTTTAATTCTTCCAATGTGCGGAATAGTCCTTGTTACTTTTTATATTAAACAACACAGTCTTAGGAGCGTCCATACAGCATTTTGGATTGGTCGCAAATGTTTAAATGTTTGAATGGCCGACTTGAACTATCTGTGCCGAAGCTAAACAAAGAATTATGTTTCGATGTTCTTTAGGATGCGAGTCATAAAAAGATGTCAATGCATTATACAATTAACATTCAAACGCGAAATGAAAATGCTTCATGAACACCAATTATATAGTATTACAGTGGAAACTGGTTTTACACAGATAAATACAGTAACATATTTGTTTTTAGTAATCAAAGCGTTGCAGGCACTGAAGTTGTTCGCTATTGCATAATCTTAGACGCAACTCAGTTTTCAAAATCATGTTATAGCTTTTTATATCTCAAGTTTGAAATTAACACAACCCAATCAAATTTATAAAGAGTGTGTTTGAAAGCAAAGGTCGAGATGTGTGTGCACTGTTTATCTTCATATTTATGTTATAGAGATATCTAAAGAATAACAAGCATAGAATCATGTACATGTTGTGTTATGTATATCTAATATTTAATTTATTTTCTTTAAATTATTGAGCAACAATTTTGCTGACATTACAGACGTTTGATGCATCATGTCTTGTTGTGAGCCGGAATTGAATCATTTCCTAGTCCTAATTGATCCACAATCGCCAATGTGTATTCTTTGTTTAATTGGACTGAGTTGTTCAAGCTTTGAACAAGCTAGTTGCCCTGCTTTTTAGCCCAACTGTAACCAACTTTAGACATTGAATTTCCTGGGCTTAAATCTATAGGCCACAGGCTAACAGGCAACCACTAAAGCTGTAAGTTATTAATGATGTAAGATCTGACAGTGTATTGAACTCATTCAATTTGCAAGTCTGAAGACATTAAAGGAACCTTTTCACGTTTTGGTCAATTGGCAAAATTAAACGATTTAATAATTTGGAGAGTTGTGTCGTTATATTTTTTCATACTACGAGGATTTCTTATATAAAGTATAAAATACATCTCTCATTGTATGAGTACGATGGCCGAGTGGTCTTAACGATAGACTTTTATTCCAGGGGTCAGTGGTTCGAGCCCAGATGAGGGTAACTTTTTTGTTTCTTTAATTTTATTCTTGTTTTTTTAAATGGAGCTTTCGAGATCAAATGATTACATTAATCAGTATTAAGCATTTAATGACAAACTGTGAAAATGTCCCTTTTAGATGTTTACAAAAAAATGACACAAGGTAAAAGTTAAGAACTCATTGGTTGTTTATTTGGTTTAAAAGTGATTTTGTTTATTTGCCTTGTCATCGAGGTTACTTTGAAGCAATTTTATATTTTTTTCAAATCATTAGTAGAAAAGATAATTTAAGCTTCATTTTGGAAAAACAGGGCTTAATGCATATGCATTAATTGTCATACAAGTACCAGAGACTCCCTTTAAACGAAAAACGCCATAAAATCATAAAGTGTCGTCCTTGATTAGCTTATGCGAATTGCACAAGCTCATTAGAGTACACAGGCTAATCTGGGACACCACTTATTTGGCATGCATTAAGCCCCGATTTCCCTGAACAACCCATGCGAGAGACAAAAAAATCTTACATGAAGTCCTATAACTTTTAAAATTTACAGGACCTCACCAGATTTTACCGGACCTTGTTCTTCTTTAACCAAACAAGAGGAAATTCATTTTATAGAGTTTTTTTTTAAATTATTCCGTTTATAATATTTTACAATTCCAAAGACAGTAGCATGTCTATCCTTAGTATCGGCCCTCTTAATGAATACATACGAATTTGAAAGTGAACAAATACAAAAAGTTCAATGTAGATTCTTTGACATAACAACGTCAACAGCATCTAAATCGTCAATGTTTTGACAAAATAATGGCTAGACTAAGCTCCCTGTAGTAATCTGTTTCATGAACAATTTGTCTTGTGGTATCGGCCCTTCTGATTGGTTGCTATGATTTGTTACTATGCGCAGGTTCTAAAAAGTAACTTAATGGAACAAATCTGAAATCATCACAAGCCATTCAAATTGATAAAGAGTGTGTGCACGTTTTATCATCCTATTTATTGTATAGAGATAATTTAGATAAAATAACAACAGCATGGCCCTTTTTGACGTTAAGAAAACATAGAAAGTATAATGAAAATAGTAATGAGAACTGAATACAAAGACAATTTGCAATCACCATCATATTAAATGAATATTGTTTGAATATCGAATACCTATCTTACTAAGAATATACTTTTATTATGGAAATTCCCTGTACAAAACTTTTGATTGTTGACACCATGTTCAAATTCAAAATATACAATAAGATAATTGATGAAAATAAATAAACAAGAGCCATGTTAACATGGCCATTGCCGCCGAAATGTGTTTGCTTGTAGGAGAACAATTGTTTTTGAGAGTAGAATAATATTTGTAAAAAAATGGCACCTGTGTTATCTATTTATATTTCAATTATCAATTAGTTACAAAAATGTATATAGTGTTTGAGTTATGCTGGAGAGAAAAAAATATATGGAAATGAAAGAAAGGGAGGTAATTAAAGATATGGTTATGGTTGTGAGACACTACACTTGTCCTTGATATATTTTAAGTTTTATGTTAAACTCTTTGATAGACCCGGGTATATACTTTGAACAATTTTTAGTGTGAAATTATATGAATGACTAACTAACGGGATTGTTTACCCTCGGGACTTCGGTTATAAACCATTGCCCGAGCACACTGCTTAACATAGAACTCTGCATAAAAAAGCTGAAAACGGCCATAAAATGGACAGCCCGATTTTACTGGGCTGTACCATTGATATAAAAAGAAAACTTTGCAGTGTTGGTGCGGTGCCTTAATAAAAATCTATTAGTTTAAAAAGATCTAACCTTTATAAGAAGCGTTAAAAAGACGCAGTACTTTACAATGCCTAACGCTGTTAAAAAGCGGCGTTTTTATTGGTTGATGCACTTATAAAACGATGGCGCTGATTGGCCGAAAATTCTTATTAAGGATTGCAAGTAGGTCAATCCGTTTATAAATAGATTTTCCCACGGCTGACGTTGTACTTTAAGAAAAAGTAAACAATAATAGTTTATATGCAAAAATATAAATGAAAGAAAAAGATGATAAATCCAAAAGAACTTGGACTTGTTTTATAGTTATAAATTACTATGTTTATGTTATGTTACTGTGCTTATTATTAATTATTATCATTAATATGATGTTGTTATTGTATGTTATTGTTTGTTTTGTTGTTGTTTTTAAGGAGGAAAGAGAGAAAGAATAGCCCAATTTTTATAAGTAAAGATGGTGAAAACACACATACTGTTGTATGTGGCATCATCATTACCAGACCCACTGTTCAGTATATACTGCAATGGGTTTGTTGGAGTCTTTAGACTTTGTGATCTGTGTTTTAAATGTTAGAGTTCAAATAGGACTATTTTAATATAAGTCTTATAGAAAAAGGGATACACAGATGTGTAATATGTTTGAGTAATACAATAATAATACTTGAGGGTTTTCCAGATCACAAAGTGGTTGAACATTGCCACAATATGTTTACATACATAGTCAAGTACCATTTTTATGTGTATATTTAAAGTTTAAACTAAATGCCACACAACAAGATCTAATCATTGGAGAGATATGTTTATATCTATGAACATTAATTAATAGGGATGCCAGAGCCTGATTTAACAGCTCTCAAATGTAAAGTGAAGTTGCATGTGTACATGCAATTATATCAAAAGGAAAGGAAAAAAGACAATATATGATAACACATAGGGAGTATAACTCTCAATTATATATTAATGTTGCAATTGAGTATTGAGTTGTTAAAAAAAAATAATGAGTACAAGTTTATGTATGTGGCTCAATGTTGAACACTTGCAGACAGGGAATATAGCCGTAATGCTCCAACATAAGACCCTGTCTGTATGGAACTTAAGGAGGATTGGGCTATGGAGAAGAGAGGTCCCCCCAGAGTGGCATTAAAACAATATTTAAAAGTGGGTTTAGTAAAAAAAAACTTATATGTTAAGGGCAGTAACTTACGTGTCTCCAAACGGTCACCTTCATAGGGCCACGTAAAAATTAAGGGTAAGACAATGTGCTTTACAGTTAAAAAAGAGACAAAAACAGCTAAATTTGTACAAAAGGTACATTATTTACAATATGTACAGAACTATATGCATTTATATATTTAAAATACATGTTGCCACCCTGGAGGGTTGGAAGAAGGAGAGATTATATGAATGTCATAAGCACTGACCTTATATACCTCTATGTTAATCCAATGGCGGGGGGGGGATGTTTTAAGTTTCAAAGTTTCAAGTATATCCCTGAAAAAAATTAGGAGTTAAACTATGGACAAGAATTTAATGTAAAATTATTATGTAAAGGAAGATTCAAGTAAATCCCTTCAGTAGATTTTGAGTTATTCTCCGAACACAAATTTACTATGAAATGAACACAAATTTACTATGTAATAAAATTAAGGGTTTATGTTTCAAGTGAATCCCTTATTAAGAAAGGGTTTAAGTTTCAAGTGAATCCATTATATAGAATTAGAGTTATGCTTCGGACAAAAATTTACTTTGAAGTTAAATAAAGGGAGATAATTAAAAAACTAAGGTAGATAGAGTTATAGTATTTGATCACTTCACTCTTCCTAGTAATCATCTGTTTATATTTGAAGTTTCAAGTTAATCCCATCAGTAGATTTAGAGTTAATCCCTTCAGTAGATTTAGAGTTATGCTCCGGACAAAACGGATACAAATTTACTATGAAATGAAAAGGAGATAATTCAAAAACTACGGCGTATATAGGTATGATTCATGTTCACTGCACTTCTCCTAGTTGCCATCTGTTAATATTTCTAGTTTCAAGTAAATCCCTTTAGTAGATTTAGAGTTATGCTTCGGACAAAAATTTACTCTGAAATTATATAAAAGGAGATAATTCAAACACTTAGGTAGATAGAGGTATGGGTCTTGGTCAATGCACTTTTCCTAGTTGCCATCTGTTTATAGTCTTTTTTTTAAGTAAATCCATTGAATAGATTTGGAGTTATGCTCTGGACAAAGTTTCGGATAGAAGGACGGACGGACAGACAGACGGACGGAAAGACGGACGGAGACTATTACTATATTCCCTTTCAAAATTTCGGCGGGGATAAAAAGAAATCTGCGAGCAATACTTTTTACTCACGAATTAGGTAGTCATAAAGACAGCCCTGTTGATACGTTCTTTGTTGTTTATGCATTACTTGTTACCCTAGCAGTTCACACGGTGTCAACAACTCTGACCTAAACATAGGTATAGAGCACTAATGCGCTATTTCGGTGTAGCTGTTTTTCCCAGCTTTTCACCTTAAATGACTTTTACATAACGCCAGCAGACACGCATGAATATATTCGAATAGTGCATAGGCTGATTCGCGATTAAAGCTATGAACTTTGGCTACATCACTGATTCTGTGCGCAGCGTAAAGGATGTATCACTATTCAGAGTAAGGAATTCCGGACTACTCTCTGTTTGTTCAAACAACACAATTTGTGGCCCAGTTACAATTACGCGTTCAAATCCATCTCGCAGAATTTCAGGGTCAGTACTCGTTCACTAAATCGTCCGGGGAATATATTATTAACTATCGAAAAGCACAGTTTTGCTTTCAAGATGAGAAAACAAACAAATAGTTTAGGGTCACGATAAGAGGAAAATCGTTTAATCATCCAACCACAAATGTTTCCCGTACTCGGTCAGCACGTCTGGAAATCGTTCCTAAACGCCTGGATAGGCTGCCCTTATTTACAACTTATACATATTTGCTATTTTGAATTCAATTTTGTATCGAAAAGCATTGTGCTAAAATGTGCCATTTACAATGCGCCCATCATATGTATAGCCCACTCAGTCTGCGCATCTCTCAGTCTGGCCAGGAGATACATAATGAGACCATAACACATTGGTTTTTTTTATAGCGAACAGCATCGCCGTTGACCATACTGCGCAAATGCATAGGTTGGGCTTAAGATACGCATGACGCGTATATTTCGATGGTGAAGAAATACTGTCAGAATAAGGCATGTGGGGACACATATTATGTGTACTCCGTAGTATAAGTTTATCTACTTACGCTAATATGTGGTCTTCCCGTAGTATATGTTTTTATCTACTTACGCTAATGTGTGGTTTTACAATGATAACACACATATCATGCGGTGAACATGCGACTAGCAAGTTAACAAACACAATAATTAAACTTTTGTTTTAAAATTATTTATTTAGAAACGATTGCAAACTTTATTTCAAAGTCAGCATTTACGCCGACTACCTGTTTAAAAGACATTTCTTGTTACATTTAGTTGTTTTTCTTATATTCGGTTTTAGTTATTATAGAGCATTTTTGTTGTTTTCTATTCTATACATGTAGTATTTGGTGAACATATGTTCAACATTTTATTAATTGAGAACTGTGAATGTAAACAAACTTAACCTTCTACTACTAGTATTACTTTGTTAGCACCCGTGAATACAAAAGACCGCCGCTATCAGTTGAGAACAAAATAACGTCTCCCAGACATATCATATTTAACCCCGCTGTAGTAACATACACTATGAACGAGGTTACACAACATCCCACTATACTTGTTTATCAACATCTATTACTAGCCTCAGATTATGAATGACACAAATACGATGCGACTATGACTTTTATTATGCACGAATATACACTTCCGCGAGACGTATTATTCGAAAACCGTTGTAAACTTCTATTAATAACCAATCAATGAAATTTAACATATCCAGAATCCGGGGCCTTATGATTGCAATTATGTAAAGAAATGACCTCTAACTGAAGTAAGCAAAGAAAACGACGAACCTAGTTGACCCTTTTTTTCTATGTGAGAACGCAGGTTGAATGAAAAGTTTGCTTTTTACTATCGTAACTCACTACGTGAGCGTACCCGTCGCTTGGTTTGAGTCAAACACAGAATGAACCACAACATAATTCTAATAATAAATGTATTGGTATTAAACAGCATTGTATTAACTTATCAAGCAATCCACATTAAAACGTGTGCTACGCTGGCCAAAAGACCATAAGACCCATTTTCGCATGACGCGGCTATGAAAGTACGATTTTAATGTTTGAAAAGAAAATTGCATGTTTATCAAATATTCAATTACGACGTATTTCGATGATGAAGAAATAAACCCATAATAGGCCATGTGCGGACACATTATGGTGTTCACTTCCATAGTATAATTTTATTTACTTATACTTATGTATGGTTTGCCTATTATTACACACATTTCATGCGGTGAATATGCGACTAACAAGTGAAAAAACACAATAGTTTCACTTTTGTTTTCAATGTAATTCTTTAGAAACGTAAATTTCAAACTTTATTTCAAGTCAGCATTTACGCAGACTACCTTTTTGAAAGATAATTCTTGTGATATTAAAATGTTTTTTTTATAATCGGTTTTAGTGATTATGAAGTATTTTTGTTGTTATCTATCGTATCCCTGTAGTTATTGTTGAACTCATGTTCAACGTTTTGTAAATTGAGAACTTTGAATATAAACAGGCGTTACGTTGTACTATTGCGTTGTTATCACCCGTGCAATTGGACTCTCCCTTGTTTATGGGCAGCCGCATCTATTAATAGCCTCATACCATAAATGACATGTGCTGAGCAAAAATACTACGCCATTACGACGCAGCAGATAGTGGCATATTTTAATAATTCATAAACAATATCTTCCGCGACAAATCGTTTATTGATTCTTTTCTGTATACGCCCAGTTCATAAATATTCCATTTAACACGATATTCACATAATGTTTCCATTTGTGAATGAATATAGTTGAAGAACTCAACCCTCTTGCATAAATTATACAACTCTTTCTCGCGCGGTTGCGGCAGATGTGGTGAGTATCCGGCTAAGCGTAGTTAACAGCAAACATGCTTGACCTTTTTGGTAGACATGAGTTGTTCGCAAGCGAACAACTAAAAAATGACAATTTTTTAGTGTTCAAGTTCTTCAAAGAAGGATTTACAATGAATTGTGCTAAAAGTTTTTATTGATTAATGATAGAGCAAACTTTTCGCTACGTCTACATGCCACAGTTGTTAATTTGCATTGTTTTACTACCATGTAACTGGACTCTGATTGATGGCTGTTAGAAAATATGATTTTTTAAGTTTAAACCCTGCAATTTTTATTATATTAAATTTGATTTGTATGCATTTTAGGCTATTTCGGTCAAAACACGCAACATTATTCTATCCTAACACCGTTCCAGCCTTCTGTGATCTCGTGCCTTTTTCAGATTAAATGGTTGGCTTGAAATATTATACTGTATATTAGTATTAATGGAAAGGTGAATATGATGGCTGTACTCCTCGAGACCATTACAGGTCCTGGAAAAAAATAGCAACATATTTACTTAATTGTCATAAAGAGGGCTTAATGCATGTGCGGACTTCACAAGCTAATCTGGGAAGACACGTCACGCACATAACGCCCCATTTTCTCAGAGTGCAATTAAAAATTGATTTAGTATAGTAGACGGCGATTTACTAAGCAACTTTAAGGGAGATGTGTTCCCTTTAATGCAAAATGTGAATTTATTACAATTTCTTTAAGTTATGAACACGTTGATAAGACATTTTATTCCTTTCAATACCACTTTCGTTATGACTTGTATCACATTAAATTACATTAAAATGCTGCATATTAGTAAACCTTTTGTGTAAGGTATGGAAATACAGCTCAGTAATAGTCAATGCAATATTTAAATAGATTAAACTATAAGAATGAACAGTTTACCATTTGTAGACACAGAAGGAGGGGAAGATGGAATTGTTGATAGGATTGCAGGGTATGTAACAGGAATCTCCTCCATGTCACATTCCTGTGAGGATGCCGAAGAGTGATGTCCTAAAATGATATAAAATATAACGTAGACTTTTAATCCTACATATAAAACATACAAATCTTCAGAAAATACAGACGGTTTAGTTGTGAGCCCTCTACCTTGATACAATCAATTACGTATGTAGAATATTTAAGCAAAGCGGTTTCCAAGCGAGAAATTACCTTCAGACTTTTCACAAGCACGCACACACACGCACTCGCGCACACACCCGCACATCCGCGTTTTTTAACACAACTAGCACACACACACAAACACATACGCGCGCGCACACACACAAGTACGCACACACACGCATACGTGCACACACACACACGCGCGCTCGCGCACACACACGCACACGGGCTCACACACCCTCAACTGTACACAAACAAGCACACACGCGCACACACATTCACACACACGCGCATACACACACACACACAAACCCGTGCGCACACTCATTTACACGTGCATGCACAACACACGAGCATAAAACGAGCGCGCAACACGCGCGCGCAACACGCGCGCACACACCCCACACACAAACATACTCGCACTGAACCCCTCTCCACACACGATCAAGTAGTTCTTATTATTATATTATTATTATTATTATTATTATAAGTTACCATACAATCTAACGTTTTATATATGTACTTTTTGCTTCTCAGATCACTATTCGTCAATTAGTTTGTGTATTTTCCAGTAAACGAAAGTACGCTTTTTTGTGTCTTTATTGGGGACTTGTCGTTTATTGTTGTTTTTTTCTCATTATTTTTTTTTTTCATTTCTTCTTTTTCTATGGAATATTCATCTGTTTGTATCCATAATTTTTGTTTTCTATTTTTGTTTGCATATGTAGACATCTTATGTCTTATAATAGAATCTAACTGGACAGGTTTTAAAATAGAAACTTACTGGACAAACACACACAAATTATCATTTACATCACCCATCATTTTTTGAAATGATTAAATTATGTACTCTAAATGTATGCATGCACAACACACGCGAATAAAACGCGCGTGCAACACGCGCGCACACACCCGCACACACAAACACACACGCACCGAACCACCCTCCACACACGATCAAGTAGTTCTTATTATTATATTATTATAATTATTATAAGTTACCATACAATCTAACGTGTTATATGTGTACTTTTCGCTTCTCAGATCACTATTCGTCAATTAGTTTGTGTATTTTCCAGTAAACGGAAGTACGCTATTTTGTGTCTCTTTTGGGACTGGTCGTTTATTGTTGTTTTTTCTCATTAATGTTTTTGTTTTGTTTTAAGTTCTACTTTTTCTATGGAATATTCATCTGTGTGTATCCATAATTTTTGTTTTCTATTTTTGCTTGCATATGTAGACATCTTATGTCTTATAATAGAATCTAACTTGACATGTTTTAAAATAGAAACTTACTGGACAAACACACACAAATTATCATTTATATCACCCATCACTAGAAGAAATTTATCATACACGCCTCAATGGAATAGTACTACGAGCACGTGCACAGCATGTTGAACATAATGAATAAAAAAACAAAATACTTCGCAAACATCGAAAAACGCAGAAGTGAACAAAAAACTATACACAAATTAGTAGACATGTTGAAGATATAACAAACAGAACCAAAATACTAGAAGAACAACGTTTATTTTTAGAAACCCTCTATAAACAAAAACATGTTGAAAATAACACCCTTTTTAAAAATACACATCATGCTTTAAATGAAGAGGAAAAAATACTGTGCGACGGATTACTTAATGAATATGAATGTGGATTAGCTCTAAAAGAAATGCAAAATAACAAAAGTCCAGGGTCTGATGGCATCACGATCGAATTTTATAAAATATTCTGGAATGGTATTAAAATACATTTAATTAATTCACTTGACAATTCATTTAACAACAAAAACTTAACTACGCTACAAAAACAAGGTATAATATCACTCATTCCAAAACCTGGAAAAAACTTAGGATCCTTATCAAACTAGCACCCGATTAGTTTACTTAACAATGATTATAAAATTGCAACTAAAAGTATATCAAACAGAATAAAAAAAATATTACCATCAATTATTTCAAGATCTCAATCTTATTTCATTAAAGGACGTTACATTGGTGAAAACGTACGTCTAATACAAGAATGCATAAATTATTTCAACCAACCAAACAATTCTGGTCTCATTTTCTTTGCAGACTTCGAAAAGGCTTTCGATTCACTAGACCATTCGTTCATGTTCTCTTGTTTAGAAAATATGAATTTCGGTGAAAGTTTTATTAAATGGGTTAAACTATTTTATACCGATATTAACAGTATAATAATTAACAACGGCTTTTTCTCAAACAGTTTTAACATCGATCGAGGGGTAAGATAAGGATGTCCACTTTCATCCTCGCTATTTACTATATGCATCGAATATCTATCACACTATATACAATCAAATGAACATATAAATGGAATATCGCTAGAATACGACGAAGAAATTAAACAGTCCCTATTTGCTGACGATGCAACTTTTTTTTTAAACGACAGTAGTGACTCATTCAATAATCTTATAGAATCGCTAACCCTTTTGGAATGGCATCGGGTATTAAGTTAAACAAAAGTAAATGTACTGTGCCCAGAGTAGGTAAATTTAAACAAAGTAATATGCATCTTAAAAAAGAAATGAAATTCATCTGGACATCAGATGAAGCAACAACGTTAGGAATAACCTTTACAAACAATGAAAATGAAACAATTTTTAAAAACATATTGCCTTAACTACAAAAATTAAAAAATTGTTTAAAATCATGGCAACACCGTAAACTTACACTTATCGGAAAAAACACCGTTTTAAAAACATTTGCACTCCCTAAATTTATTTATACACTAACAGTTCTCCCAAATCCACCAAATGATATTATCAACGATATAAAATCAGCAATATTTAATTTCATATGGGACGGTAAGCCTGATAAAATAAAACGAACACAGTTAATTCAATCTGTAGAAAATGGAGGTATCCAATTAACAGACATCGACTCATTCTTGAATGCAATCAATTGCAGCTGGGTTAAAAGATACCTAGATAATACCAATACGAGTAAATGGAAATTATACTACCAGAAAATCCTAAAAAAAATATGGTGACTCCTTACTTTTTGAATGTAACATCAACAATACCATTTTGCGTGAAATTGCAAACGAAAACATTTTTCTATCTAGTGTTTTATCGGCATGGACTAATGCTACTCATAATCTAGAAACCCAAATCACCAGTAAAACTATTTTATGGAACAATAAAAACATAACTTCAAACAATAAGACTTTTTTCTATAAACACTGGTTTGAACAAAAAATTAAATATGTCGATCAATTGTACGATTACAGAATAAAGGACTTCTATTCTTTTGAGAATATATGTTATATATACGGAATACCTTCAAGCAATTTCCTAATGTATTACACATTAATTAAAGCATACCCATACATATTAAATCTACAATTAATACTAATAACACACCATGTACTCAAACATCATTCACGGGAAACATACTTGCAAATCAGAACAAAACAAACAAAATATTTTACAAACTACAAATTAAACACCCAGCAGAAAACTCCAAGATTCAAAATAAATGGCAAAGCCTTCTTCGAGAACAAGAATTTAATTGGAAACAAATATTTATCATGCCATATAAAACAACTATAGTTAGCACACTGAGAAATTTTCAAAATAAATATGTCCATAGAATCATAGCTACAAATAAATATATTTTTAATGCAACCTATCCAACACAAATTTATGTGATATATGCAGCGAACACATTGAAACAATAGAACACCTTTTCTGGGAGTGCAAACATATTCAAATTCTATGGAACCAGTTAACAACATTTCTAGAGAAACAACGATAACAATTATAACTGTCTCTCTTAAATATCAGTTTCGGTGTTTATACTTTTAAAATACCAGAAATTAATAGCACTGTTAACCACATTATCATATTTATGAAATATTTTACATCCAGCATCAAATACAAAAAACAAATATATACTTTCAACTGTTTTATAAACTATTTAAAACTTAAGATCCAAATTGAAAAACAAAGTGCCCTTAACAATGATAAACTACATATATTTGAACAAAAATGGCAACACATTTAACTTTTATAACAAGTCCAGAATGCTTTCTACCAACTTTATGCAACTCATTCATATTCATAACTATTCTGTAGATATTTTTTTTGAAAAAAACACTATATATTAGCATATCCTGTATAACATGTTTAATCATTATTGCTGCTTCATGATCTAACTTTTTTGTGCGATCATATGCATGTATGCAATGTATGTCTTATATTGAATAAAAAAATTAATATTTTACGTAAATTAATTGGTAACTCTATGATTGATACAAAAACATCATATCACAAACGTACAATCTTACGGTGTTGGTGTTCGCTGTGTTGCGACTTCTCGACCGAGTGATCAGAAATGTCATTTTTTTAGTGTTCAAGTTCTTCAAATTAAGTTCTATCCCCACACCGTTCCAGCCCTCTGTGATAACATGCCGTTTTCAGATATAATGGTTGGCTTGAAACATTTAACTGTATATTAGTATTAATGAAAAGGTGAATGTGATGGCTGCACTCCTCGAGACCATTGCAGCTCCTGGAGAAATCTCCGTCAAACATTCCGGTAAGGATTTCGTAGAGTGATGTACTAAAACGATATTAAATACAACATAAACTTTAAATCCTACACATAAAACATTAAAACATTCAAATCTTTAAAAATTAAGACGGTTTCGTGTTGAGCCCTGTCTCTACCTTGATACAAACATACGTAAATTACTATTTTAGGAAGTTACACACACAAGCTAGAATATTTTAGCAAAGCGGTTGCCGAACGAGAAATTACCTTCAGACTTTTCACAAGCACATCGACTGAACGTCACCCCCTCAATGGCATGTCGGCACTTTGTCCAGTTTTCCGGCCTGCCGTCGTCGGTACAGTTGTACATATAATTTTCCCCACAGAAAGAGTTCAACATGATGTCGTCCTTGAAGCATTTACAGGTCACCTTAAACAGCGGATTATATAATAAAGTAGTAACCTTCAATTTTTCGTTGAGTATAAACGCTTTGAACCACATATTTGTATACACATTGATACAAAAGCTTCAAATCATCGCACTTGCATATCGCATCCTTATCACGTCGCATTAATTGAATCGAGCCGCGTCATGCGAAAATGGGTGTTATGTCTTATTCGGCCAGCGAAGCTCCAGATCAGCCCGCGCTATTGCGCAATCTGTTCAGGAGCTACAATTTCGGCTATGAAGTCACGCAAGGTTTTGTGGTCTCATAAGTTTACGTATGCGCAGGTTGATCTTAAGCTACCCTTTCCGGTATGAAGTCACACGAGGTTTTGTAGTCTCATAAGTGGACCGATACGCAGGTTCATCTAGAGCTACCCTGTCCGCTATGAATTCACGCAAGGTTTTGTGGTCTCATAAGTGGACGGATACGCAGGTTGATCTTAAACTACCATGTTCGCTATGAAGTCACGCAGGGTTTTGTGGTCTCATAAGTGGACAGATACGCAGGTTGATCTTGAGCTACCCTGTCCGCTATGAATTCACGCAAGGTTTTGTGGTCTCATAAGTGGACAGATACGCAGGTTGATCTGGAGCTACCCTGTCCGCTATGAAGTCACGCAAGGTTTTGTGGTCTCATAAGTGGACAGATACGCAGGTTGATCTGGAGCTACCCTGTCCGCTATGAAGTCAAGCAAGGTTTTGTGGTCTCATAAGTGGACGCATACACAGGTTGAGCTGGAGCTACCCTGTCCGCTATGAAGTCACGCAAGGTTTTGTGGTATCATACGTGGACGGATACGCAGGTTGATCTGGAGCTACCCTGTCCGCTATGAAGTCACGCAAGGTTTTGTGGTCTCATAAGTGGACAGATACGCAGGTTGATCTGGAGCTACCCTGTCCGCTATGAAGTCATGCAAGGTTTTGTGGTCTCATAAGTGGACGGATACGCCGGTTGATCTGGAGCTACCCTGTCCGCTATGAAGTCAAGCAAGGTTTTGTGGTCTCATAAGTGGACGGATACACAGGTTGATCTGGAGCTACCCTGTCCGCTATGAAGTCACGCAAGTTTTGTTGTCTCATAAGTGGACGGATACACAGGTTGATCTGGAGCTACCCTGTCCGCTATGAAGTAACGCAATATTTTGTGGTCCCATAAGTGGACGGATACGCAGTTTGATCTAGAGCTACCCTGTCCGCTATGAAGTCACGCAAGGTTTTGTGGTCTCATAAGTGGACGGATACGCAGGTTGATCTAGAGCTACTTTGTCGGCTATGAAGTCACGCAAGGTTTTGTGGTATCATAAGTGGACCGATACGCAGGTTGATCTAGAGCTACCCTGTCCGCTATGAAGTCACGCAGGGTTTTGTGGTCTCATAAGTGGATGGATACACAGGTTGATCTGGAGCTACCCTGTCCGCTATGAAGTCACGCAAGGTTTTTTGGTCTCAAAAGTGGACGGATACGCAATTTGATCTTGAGCTACCCTGTCCGCTTTGAAGTCACGCACGGTATGATGGTCATATAAGTGGACGGATACGCAGGTTGAGCTGGAGCTACGCTGTCCGCTATGAAGTCACGCAATGTTTTGTGGTCTCTTAAGTGGACCGATACGCAGGTTGATCTGGACCTACCCTGTCCGCTATGAAGTCACGCAATGTTTTGTGGTCTCTTAAGTTGACGGATAAGAAGGTTGATCTGGAGCTACGCTGGCCGCACAAGACAAAATAACTATTTTCGCATTCCGATGATCAATAAATATATATAGGATACTAAATGTTTGGGATAAAAAAGACAACCCTTGGCAAAGTTCACGAGTGTCCTCATCGACAGATGGATATTACTCTTCTCAACAAAGGATGGTTACTAGTTTTAACCACTAGTATCTGCCTTAACAAAATGTGTCCGTGTCTGTATCAATTTCTCATATTCGCACTGAACTGCTTTAAAGATAGGACATATATGTTACATTTGAATAAGATCAAATTTAAACACACTGATTTATATGCAAGCATCAAGCACACGTTGTTTGAAGGAAAGATTAAAACAAAATACTTGATACATGCTTAGAAGGAGAGGGGCGAAAGACGAGGTATGTGAATTATCACAACACGAACGGCAATGGTTTCCACATATTTTCATTTCCATAGCAAAGTTAATCTTAGAGTACAAGGATACCAAGCAAACATGTGTGTTCTTAAAAAAAGATAATCCATACATTTGAAGAAACCCACATTTCCGCGTAACGAAAACAAACGTTTCGTTTTTTTGTTGTAGTAAATTTCATTTGAGTTTTGGCTTGTCTTCCCAAGTAAAATGAGGTACAGTTGACCTTTTAATGTCAATTTAGCAATATATTTTATAATCGACAAAAACTTTGGAAAATACAGATTGACATAGTGACAGTCTCCATCTAAAGTTACTGTCTGGTATGAACGCAGGTCAACACTCAGAAAATTTGTCGCACAGAAGATCATTTTTGTATTTAAACAAGATCTATGAAACAATCCTAGTGACAATTATTACACTCGTTGTTATAAGCTTTCAAACACTCGATTGCAATAAGCCTCGCTCTGGGAAAACAGGGCTTAATGCATGTGCGTAAAGTTATGTCCGAGATAAGGGACGAAATTTTCCACTTTTATGAGATTTTTCATTTAAAGAAGGGTTCTTCATAACGAAATTCAATTAACGCAGAATGTGTCGTCCCTTATCAGACTGTTCGGAATGCACCGGCCTATTTGGGACGATAATGTACGCACATTCATTTAGATCCGTTTGCCCAAAGCGATGCTTATAAATGGTATTGCAACAGGCGTCACTAGAAGCAGACTGGTTTTCTTAACTTACAGTCTCATTCATTCGATCCTTACAAGTCTCTCCGGTCCATCCCACCAAACACGTGCATTTCGGTGCGTACGTATCACCTTCGCCACCTTCGCAAAATAATTTCCCGCCGTTGCGACACTGATCATCCGGACGCATATGCAGCAACGTGCAACCTGAAGGAAAGGAACAAAAATCATCCCAGTTGTATAATGAGCCTCGTTGTGGGAAAACTGTGTCTAACGAATGTGCTTAAAGTGTGCGTGAAGTGTGCGTGAAGTGTGCGTGAAGTGTGCGTGAAGTGTGCGTGAACTGTGCGTAAAGTGTCGTCCCAGATTAGCCTGTGTCGGACGACGCTTTTTGATTTTAAGGAATTTTTCGTTTAAAAGTAGTCAATGTTAGCAAAATCCAGTTTAGGTGGAAACCGATGTCCCAGATTGCACAAACTAATGTTTTGCGACACTTTAAGCACAAACATTAATTCCTGTTTTCTCAGAATTCGACCTAAAAAATATCGCCCCTGGAACACCGGAAGAGGCTACAGGCTATATTTTAAGGTACTCTGGATCTAGTTTAATTGTCAACCAATCAACTTTAACACTGGCCGTAATAATCAAAATAATAATAATAGCTCGGCGTTAGTAGATATCTTCGGCAGACGAAACTCTTTACACTGCATAACAGCAATCAAATAGCGAGGCTTACACATGATTTTTTCTGCTTCTGTTGTGCAAGGCGATTGATTGCCCAGATGCTGAGTCATGCTATTGTAGTCCAGACACGTGCCGTTGCCGTAGCAATCCATACACTGGCCGATGCAAGCCCAGCTAGGATTATCGGCACAGTTGCGATAACCTAATAAAATAAATATAACAATGGTAATGACATAATAACAACATTACCTACGAAGAAATTTTGTATCCAGAACAACATATTTTACAACTTATGATTACCGTTATTTTATTTATAATAATTATGATAACTATATTAATTATTATTTGCAATCGTTATAGTATGCTTAAAGTAATGATGCTTTTTCTGTGAGTAAAATTTTGCCCTTTATATAAAAATTAAATTTCAGTTAATCCTCGTGCATTAGTTATCCTTACTTTTATATTGCATCAAGCCACAACTATTGTTTGAGTTATTTATGTTTAATTGTTTTCATGTTAATTCTGTGCAATAATTTCAGCGCTAAGATTATTAAATAAAAAAACAACGGAAGAAACACATGTTACACAGAGAAATATTTTTTATTTTTTTTTGTTTTTTATTTAATATTCAATATAAGACCAGTTTGGTTTCATTTTCCTTTTTCAGCGTTTCAATTTCGCGCTTTTGCTCGAAGATATCACTTTCGAGGATTTCGATCCGGCGGATGACATTGCCAAGAAGAGAAATATTATCACTCGAAACATACCTTTATGGCCTTTAGTTCTCGAGCAATCAGGTCCTGCAATAATTAAATATGAATGAGTATACACATATCCCCTTTACTGTTCTCGTATACATAACAAGGCATATTCAACGATGATTAATTGAGTAAATATATGTATATGCTCGTTCAAAACATCTATAATACTAAAAATACAAAGGTTAGATATAACAATATCTTATTTTTGATGCTTATCATGTTCGATTGATTTTAAAACAAGATCCGCAAGTCACGTCGAAGATTTGAGTAATTTATGTTCTTGACAAATTTTACTCAGTGAACATTGCACAAGGAAGTGCTATCATGTCGTACCAAAATCATATCCATCGGACACAACAATGTGTAGTTAAAGTCCCCGGTCATAGCTATATATATGGGCAGAATCGTAAGAAAACATGTTTTTATTGAGGGTATCACTGAAAATCCGGTTGAAATCGGTTGAAAACAAACAATTCAGTGATTTTTATTTTGGGTCGTGTACGGTAAAGTACAAAAATGACCTAATAAATATTCATGATTCGACACGTTAATACAAACCTAAACAAACAAAATTGCGGATACGGACGAATTTAGCGGAGAGAAGGTAAGAACAAATGCAAATACATCTGTTACAGACGGAAACTGAGTCGCAACGGTACGTTTTTGCTAAATCTATTTATTTATTTTACATAATTGTGCTAATAATGTTAAGCGAAAGCTAAATATAGACATAGTTTGCATGACTCGCAATGCTGCAATGATTTCGCCTGTTGCATGTATTTATGATCATTTATATACTATTTTATCGAACCAAACCCGATTTTGACCAGGTTTTCGATGTCTTCCTCGATAAAAAAGATATTTCAATGAATTTATGTAAAGTTTATTGCTCGCTTAACGATTTATATGCAAAACAACGATCTATTCCGCGAACTGTCACTTTAAACATGATCTTTTAATTGCATCAATCCATTGGGAAGATGTTATTTTCTTTGTTCGTTCCTTATTTTCAAATAAAGTACACACTATAAAAATACAAGTTTATAGTACACAATATAAAGTCTACCATGTTCATCCTAAATGACATATTTTGCGACTGACATTTTTATTAAGTTCAATCTTAATAATATAGAGTCGATTTTGCAAATGTTTTTACAATTGTTTTAGGTTCCGCATGTTTTATAATAAAAGCCTTCATAAGAGTTAAAATTATTTATTACATAAAATCGTTTGTCATACCTTCAGAACGTTGTAATGCTCCGACAGTGGCATTAATGGTCAATTTGCACTGTTTCACTAAAATAAAATTATAAACCCTGTAATTGTACATGCATGAACCTTTAAATGCTTTACAACAATGATGCAAATAACTGATATAAATTGTTTTACAAAACAATAAAATATTACAAACAGCATCTACAATCGTGTATTTTAAGATTATATTAGTCAAGTCATGTGTCTTATGCCATATGCGCAAAGTCTGGTCTAGAGATTACCTTTCGGCTAATGAGATCACGATAGTTTGCGTAACTTGAAAGCGGAGAGCGTAGCTCCTGGCCTAATTGCTCAATGGCATGCGACATACGACCTAGATTCGCACGACGCGAGTAATATAATATCAGTGCATCGTGATTGAATTGACTGACTATTGATTTGCTATCTATAACACTAATAAAAATGGTTTGATAAAAAGAGAATACATGGTTGCTTACCTATGTTTACATACTGATATTGGATGAGGATAATATAGGCAAAGGGACTAACAAATACTAACAAAGAACGTTTAAAAAGTTAAAATAAAACCTCGCAACCAATTGGCGAATAAAAGTAATGCACAATATGAACATGAGGCTGACTGATGACATCTACAAGGATCGATTGATCATTGCTCATAAGAAAGAGTTCAAGATTTAGTAACATATAATAACGATTAAGACTTTATTTCACTCGTGAAAATATTATTTTCTATGATCACTGGTGAATTAAAATCAATAGTCCACCGAATCGAACCAATTTTCTTTTAATGTTATGCTTTTTGTCACCGTTTATTTATTGTTAAATACTTTAGCTGAAGAATTTCGCTTGGATAATGACGTCATTTCGTTAAAAAATGACGTCATTTCACAGTAAAACAGTGAATGACGTCATTTCACAGTAAAACAGTGAATGACGTCATTTCACAGTAAAACAGTGAATGACGTCATTTCACAGTAAAACAGTGAATGACGTCATTTCGTTTAAAAAGGACGTCATTTCACAGAAAAACAGTGAAAATTTTGACTGGCATTTTTCACTGTTTGAAACAGTGATTTACCCGTTTTAATTCATTGTTATTTCTCTTTAAACCACATAAAAGCATAAAATAAACAAATGTTGATTGTCGTAAGTCTAATACGAATGAGCCGCGTTCAGGGAAAACAGCGAAAAGCATTTATGAATGTGCGTACAGTGTCGTCCTAGATTATCCTGTGCAGTCCGCACAGGCTATTCAAAGACGACACTTTTTGATGTTGTGATATTTTTCGTTTAAAAAAAGTGTTTAAGCAAAAATCCAATTAAAGCGGAAGTCGTCATCCATGAACAACCTTTGCTTTTTTCAGAAACCGGCTTTAACTGTGTTACGTAATTGGACTGCGAGGACCACACTTCCATCTAAAATGCGTACATTAACAATGGATGTAAGCATACATTCCCTCGTTTCCTTTAGTTTTAATTTTCCCTTAGCACAAAATATAGAAAGAAATAGGAAAAAAGTAATTTCAGTCAAACAGCTACGCCGAAAATCAACAATTTCTTACTGATATCTCCTGTCGAATCGCGTTGAGTTATTTCACTGTGTCTGTCGGTTGACGCAAACGTTTTTGGGACGCATAGGCCAATCAACAACGTCACGTTTACGACGCTGGAGATACGTGTACACTGAAATAAATGATTGGATTCTCGGTCTGTGAAATCTGGGCCTAATGCAGCCCGCACAGGCTGATCAGAGACAACTCATTCCGACTTAACTGGATTTTTGTTGAAGAAGCGGAATGGAAAAAAAGCACATGCATGTAGCCCAGTTTTCCAAGAACAAGGCTCAGTCAAAGCAAAAGCAAATCAAAAGGTCGGAAGCTAAAACCATAAGTTAATTCCCTTAAAACCATACGTACGAGAAAGACATCGATACGCAAGATTAAATACACCGGAAATAACATAATATCAGTGCCGGTTCTCATAAAGTGCTTTTGATCTCAAAAACAGACTTTTATTTTTTATGTCATTATTGTATTGCATATAAGTAAGCCTAGCAAACTAGGTAAAAATCTATTGATCTTCCAATAATACGGAATTGAGTGTTTCTTATGTCAACCCGTGGAAATCGATACAATCGTGTACAAAATAGTTTTGAACTTCAATTGCATTTTATATCCACACACAATCAATTCCAAAACTAGTAACATGATTCAAAAGACCAAGATGCCAAAGTAAATAAGACCTGAATAATTTTACAAGAAAAAAAATAAATTACTCACACAACGCCTCTTATATTCTTTGCTGCCTTGTGAGCCTTTGTCTTCCTGCAAGTATACATACATTATGTTAAGATCAATTACAATCACCATAAAAAAGTTTACTCTAGGGACAAAGAAATAAGTTTTTTGTTTTCGTATGCGTGCGCCGACGTGCAGGTATGATCGGATAGTCATGCGGTCGTACGTGCGTACGTCCAGGCTAGCGTACAAATATAAACGAAGTACAACTTCAGCTGGAAACAATCTTACTTAAACTTAATAACACAGATAAAATAAACTCTGTCGCCTGTAGCCTCGTCTGTTGGTAGAATATTGTGTCGTATGTAAGTGTGTCTGCATGTGCCCCATTATGTATGTGTCATTTTATTTGAGCAACATGTGTGCGTGGATACGACTGCATTAGAATCTGTGCATGTGCCCTTGCATACGTCTGCATTAGAATCTGTGCATGTGCCCTTGCATACGTCTGCATTAGAATCTGTGCATGTGCCCTTGCATACGTCTGCATTAGAATCTGTGCATTGCCCTTGCATACGTCTGCATTAGAATCTGTGCATTGCCCTTGCATACGTCTGCATTAGAATCTGTGCATTGCCCTTGCATACGTCTGCATTAGAATCTGTGCATGTGCCCTTGCATACGTCTGCATTAGAATCTGTGCATGTGCCCTTGCCACCGTCTGCATTAGAATCTGTGCATTGTCCTTGCATACGTCTGCATTAGAATCTGTGCAAGTGCCCTTGCATACGTCTGCATAAGAATCTGTGCATTGCCCTTGCATACGTCTGCATTAGAATCTGTGCATTGCCCTTGCATACGTCTGCATTATAATCTGTGCATGTGCCCTTGCATACGTCTGCATTAGAATCTGTGCGTTGCCCTTGCATACGTCTGCATTAGAATCTGTGCATTGCCCTTGCATACGACTGCATTAGAATCTGTGCATTGCCCTTGCATACGTCTGCATTAGAATCTGTGCATGTGCCCTTGCATACGTCTGCATTAGAATATGTGCATGTGCCCTTGCATACGTCTGCATTAGAATCTGTGCATTGCCCTTGTATACGTCTGCATTAGAATCTGTGCATGTGCCCTTGCATACGTCTGCATTAGAATCTGTGCATTGCCCTTGCATACGACTGCATTAGAATCTGTGCATTGCCCTTGCATACGTCTGCATTAGAGTTTGTGCATTGCCCTTGCATACGTCTGCATTAGAATCTGTGCATTGCCCTTGCATACGTCTGCATTAGAATCTGTTCATTGCCCTTGTATACGTCTGCATTAGAATATGTGCATGTGCCCTTGCATACGTCTGCATTAGAATCTGGGCATTGCCCTTGCATACGACTGCATTAGAATCTGTGCATTGCCCTTGCATACGTCTGCATTAGAATCTGTGCATTGCCCTTGCATACGTCTGCATTAGAATCTGTGCATTGCCCTTGCATACGTCTGCATTAGAATCTGTGCATTGCCCTTGCATACGTCTGCATTAGAATCTGTGCATTGCCATTGCATACGTCTGCATTAGAATCTGTGCATGTGCCCTTGCATACGTCTGCATTAGAATCTGTGCATGTGCCATTGCATACGACTGCATTAGAATCTGTGCATTGCCCTTGCATACGTCTGCATTAGAATCTGTGCATTGCCCTTGCATACGTCTGCATTAGAATCTGTGCATTGCCCTTGCATACGTCTGCATTAGAATCTGTGCATTGCCCTTGCATACGTCTGCATTAGAATCTGTGCATTGCCCTTGCATACGTCTGCATTAGAATCTGTGCATTGCCCTTGCATACGTCTGCATTAGAATCTGTGCATTGCCCTTGCATACGTCTGCATTAGAATCTGTGCATTGCCCTTGCATACGTCTGCATTAGAATATGTGCATGTGCCCTTGCATACGTCTGCATTAGAATCTGTGCATGTGCCCTTGCATGCGTCTGCATTAGAATCTGTGCATGTGCCCTTGCATACGTCTGCATTAGAATCTGTGCATGTGCCCTTGCATACGTCTGCATTAGAATCTGTGCATTGCCCTTGCATACGTCTGCATTAGAATCTGTGCATGTGCCCTTGCATACGACTGCATTAGAATCTGTGCATGTGCCCTTGCAAACGTCTGCATTAGAATCTGTGTATTGCCCTTGCATACGTCTGCATTAGAATCTGTGCATGTGCCCTTGCGCGCCTGCATTATTGCTGAATGTGTTTGTGACATGTGCTTTCGATGTGTGCTTCCGAAGTGTGTTTGCAACGAGATCGACGTGTGCTATTGCCCTGTGCTTGTGTCGTTTTTGGTTCCGTTAACATATATGTACGCGCATATTACCGTATTAATTAATTTTAATAAAAGCATTTTGCGAACGACAAGCATGTAACAAACTTAATGTTTCTTTCATAACTTGACATTTGTAACAGAGTCCTCATGTTATAAACAAAATTAAGTACATTTATATTGTTTCTCTATTCACCAACTATTTAGAATAGATTTAGTGCACGCAATTATTAAAGCAATGTCCTAGTTGCAAATATTGCATGCATAAAACAAATCACGATACATTGCTCTTTCAATTACACCAGCTCATAAATCAGTAATTTTCAAAAATAAAACATTAAACATACGATAAAGAATATAAAATATTCTATATCCAGGGATTTAAAATAAAATGATACTCATTACAATTATTATCAGTTCCGTAATATTAACGAGCGTAAGAACTTGGTCAATTAAAGGAATGTATGTGCATCAATCGAATTGGAGTAACCTTACATGTAGTAAGGCATTGTACCATTGATTCGATACCGTACATAGTTGTTAGAACAGACGAGTCCAGATAAAACATGATGTAAATTGCATACGTGTGTTATCTTACGGTCTATAACTTTAAACCGATAAAACCGAAACCTCCTTTTCATTTATGTATTAGTTCACATTTCTCTCGAGGTTGCTTCTGAGATCACAAACACTCCTCGAAAAAATGTAAGACCCAGCGTTATTTTATCTTTAAACAAGATGTGTTTGTGAAACACTTTGTCCCCCCATATGTTTGACCTTTGACCTTGAAGGATGACCTTGTCATTCCAACACTCAAAATATGCAGCTCCATGAGATACACGTGCATACCAAATATCAAGTTGCTATCTTCAATATTGCAAAAGTTATGGAAAATGTTAAAGTTTGACGCAAACAAACCAACAAACAAACAGGGCAAACACAATATGTCCTCACTTGGGGACATAAAAAGAAGTACATTTTTGGTACGACAAAAAGCAATTATGGAAAAAGCCAATGTTACCGTCTTTTCACGGTAACTCATTTAATACCCTGACCTTTATTAATTATTTCACAAACTGTTATCATGTAACAATAATCATACTATGTAACAGTAACCACATTGTATCAGTGCCACAGATATGGCACATTTCTAGTTAGTACAATACAAAACAAGCTCAGGATTGGCCATTAACACCACTTCCGGCCTTTTAATTGATATCATACAAGAACACGAAATAGACCAAATCCCAACAAAGCAAACACGGCTAATAAAAACATGTTAGCTTTTGACACAGTTAATGACAAAACATGAACATTTCAGAATCTTTGCCAGCGGCATCGAGAAAGTGAAACCGGAAGTTTTACACCAAAGCACCTCCTAGCTTTAAAATTCTTTTTTTTTTCGTTTCGTGCCTTGCTTATTTTTTCCTTCAGATGTTTCATAATATCAGATGCGTAGTACTTGTGTGCCTTGGGTTTCTGAGAATAATAGCCGATTACTAAATGGCAATTAAAAAAGCACATACGCATTTCAGCTTTTCTAATTGGAATTTACCAAAGAGCATCAAGTGCGTGTGAAAAGTAAGTAATTGCTTCAAGTTCGCGCTCGAGGTTCATCATACAAACGAGCAACTGGAATAATAAGTTGTTGTTCTGTCCACAATTCAGTCGCTTGACAAAGTGCGTACTTTGTATGCGAGAAAGCAATTAAAAATTCGTTTCGTTTATTGGCAAAAACGGCAAAAGTATTGCCTTGGGCAATAAACAAAAATTAAAACTAATATGACCAAGACACACATACAAGTATCATATATACAGTCATACATACATAAACCCGCATATTATATGCCTATATAATATATATATATATCAAATACGTATATTCAGAGTTCAACCAGCAAGCAATGCATCACGTAAAATCATTGCATTATGACAATATTTAGCAACGCTTCTGATTTTTCGTTCAGACCTAGACGACATGAAATTAATAAACATATTCATAGAAGGCTAGGAAGTACTTACCAGGTATTTTTCCTAATGTCAGTAAAAGCAGTACAACATAACAAGAAATGGGATTCAGATTTAATAGTGTTTAATGAACATAATCTACACCCTCTATTACTGCGATCTACATTTCTGTATCTACCCGTTTCGATTTCTAGATTATGAGAGCTCAGACGTAGTCTTGTAAGGGATATTCTTGATTTTTCATTCGATACATAATCTAAATAGTCCTCATAATCAACAGTACTTTTAAAGTTACAGTAGTAAGATAACTAAGGCATATTTGATATGGATTCTAACCATGTTTGTTGGAACAAAGACTTCAGAGAGGTTCATTATCAATTTGAAGTGAATCGGTGTATAAATGAAGAAATTATAGTAAAAGGCAATTTTGGATGGGCGTGGCCTATGTGGGTGTGGCCTGTTGTGGGCGGGGCGCCCCAGGGTTGGTAATGGGGCCATACATAGTTGAGATTGACCGTATTGTAATAAGAGAAGTTCAGTATCAATTAGAAGTGAATCGGTGTAGAAATGAAGAAATTATAGCAAAAGACAATTTTGGGTGGTTATGACCTATTATGGGCGGGGCGCCCCAGGGTTGGTAATGGGGCCTTACATAGTTGAGATTGACTGTATTGTCATAAGAGATATTCAGTATCAATTTGAAGTTAATCGGTGTAGAAATGAACGCCATGCATAGTTGAGATTGACTGTATTGTCATAAAAGAGGTTCAGTACCAATTTGAAGTGAATCGTTGTAGAAATGAAGAAATTATAGTAAAAAGCAATTTTGGGTGGGCTAGGCCTATAAGGGTGGGGCGCCCCAGGGTTGGTAATGGGGCCATGCATAGTTGGGATTAACTGTTTTGTCATAAGAGAGGTTCAGTATCAATTTGAAGTGAATCGGTGTAGAAATGAAGAAATTACAGTAAAAGGCAATTTTGGGAGGGCGTGGCCTATACGGGCGGGGCGCCCCAGGGTTGGTAATGGCGCCATGCATAGTTGAGATTGACCTTATTGTTATAAGAGAGGCTCAGTATCAATTTGAAGTAAATCGGTGCAGAAATGAAGAAGTTAATGTAAAATAACATAAAAAATGAGTGAAAAACACTGACCCGGCCCCGCCCCAACCCGCATAACTTTTGACCCAGGGGTCAGATCAAAATTCCGTCACAGTCACCGTCGCACATATGCTCATAGCTACCATGTATGTAAGTTTCAATGTTCTAGTGCTAATAGTATAGGAGGAGCAGGTGGCCAGGACGGACGGACGGACGGACAGACGCACATCAATACAATATCCCTACTTTTTCACCGAAAAACGTGGGGATAATTATACTTCTTTAAATCGACTGGGATAATTATAAGATACCCATTAACAGTGGCGCCGGCGCGTTAATTTACGTGTTTCAAGGCCTAATTTCAGGTAATGTGGGGCATACACCATTCACCAAACCCGCTGAAGATCTGCTGCACCCTAAGTAACATTTTTATCCAAACACTTCATGAGCAAATATCGCAAACGCTATATGGACTGTCACTCTTATTGGTGACACAGCTCTTTGAATAAGGAACGAATTGGGGTATTGGAACATTTGAGTCTCGCTCTGGGAATAACGGGCTCAGTGCAAGTGCGTAGAATTGTCCCAGATAAGCCTGTGAAGTCCGCACAGGCTAATCAGGGACGATACTTTCCACCTTTGTTTATTGAATTGTTCGTGTTTTTTTAAGGAAGCTTCTTCATCACAAAAATCCTGTTTAATCTTAACGTGCCCTCCCTGATTAGCATGTTAGGACTGCACGGGCTAATCTGGGGTGACACTTAACGCAGATTTATTACGTCTCCTCTATTGTAAACTGTCGAACAGCTTTTTACTTTTTACTTGATCAGCTGGAACTGACTTATCGAGGATAAAGGTGACGAGTTTTGGTAATACATAAAACATGATTGCACAAACCATTCATTTTACTTAAAACCATCGGACAAACAACTGCTGACGAACAGAAAGTCGCATCGATTTATGTTTTACAACTGGCAAATTTAGAGTACATTGACGTATTTTTTTTATCATATTACAAGATGAAAATCGATAATATAACAACGATCGCATAAACATAAGCTTTATACCATCGCTATTTTAGATCAGATTTGTTTTTTCCCCAAAATTGGAGAATATGTTTTTTATCAACTACGGAAAATTAAAATTGACGAAAAATGCGATATTTTAGAATTATTTATGACAAAAGGGAGGAAATAATAGGATAAATAGAATATTATGTGAGTTTCGGATAAAGATCAAGTTTATTATGCGCGGCTCGAACCATGGTAGCGCTCAGCAAGCCTCGTGCTTACATGGCTCTAAGCCTCGCATGATAAACTTGATCTTTATCCCAAAACTCACATAATATTCTCTATATATTTACACACAAATTTCTGTAAGAGCTTCGGTCTGGGTAAACGGGGCTGAATGCGTGGGCGAAAAGTGCCTTTGCAGGCAACACAGGCTTATCAATGGCGACACTTTCCC